>NC_054397.1:27469111-27556735 GCF_017976425.1 Toxotes jaculatrix | reverse complement strand
TAAGTGAGTTGGGAGAGTGAAAATTGGGGTTTTTAATCAGGATCAGTTTTGACTGATCCTCAGCGGAGCAAGATAGAGACATGGGACCTTGTCCTACCCCCCCATTTGTGTGCACCCCGAGTCCAACGGTACCACCATTGAGTCTCTAGGACATAGGGTTCTGGAGTTATGAGCATTTGAAGTTCCCCCATATAAGTGAGTTGGGAGAGTGAAAATTTGCCCAAGTGTGAGAGGCCAAAAGTGTTCCCCCAGAAAGTGTTTAGGAACACATTTCAGAGCCCTACGAGTGGTTTGGACCCCCCTTTTTGTGGTACTTTTTGTCAAGTTGAAGTTGGTGTTTACGGTTAAGAGTGTACAGGGCTTGGAGTTTTAACCAGGGTCAGTTTTGACCGATCCTCAGCGGAGCAAGATAGAGACATGGGACCTTGTCCTACCCCCCCATTTGTGTGCACCCCGAGTCCAACGGTACCACCCTTGAGTCTCTAGGACATAGGGTTCTGGAGTTATGAGCATTTGAAGTTCCCCCATATAAGTGAGTTGGGAGAGTGAAAATTTGCCCAAGTGTGAGAGGCCAAAAGTGTTCCCCCAGAAAGTGTTTAGGAACACATTTCAGAGCCCTACGAGTGGTTTGGACCCCCCTTTTTGTGGTACTTTTTGTCAAGTTGAAGTTGGTGTTTACGGTTGTTAAGAGTGTACAGGGCTTGGAGTTTTAACCAGGGTCAGTTTTGACCGATCCTCAGCGGAGCAAGATAGAGACATGGGACCTTGTCCTACCCCCCCCATTTGTGTGCACCCCGAGTCCAACGGTACCACCCTTGAGTCTCTAGGACATAGGGTTCTGGAGTTATGAGCATTTGAAGTTCCCCCATATAAGTGAGTTGGGAGAGTGAAAATTTGCCCAAGTGTGAGAGGCCAAAAGTGTTCCCCCAGAAAGTGTTTAGGAACACATTTCAGAGCCCTACGAGTGGTTTGGACCCCCCTTTTTGTGGTACTTTTTGTCAAGTTGAAGTTGGTGTTTACGGTTGTTAAGAGTGTACAGGGCTTGGAGTTTTAACCAGGGTCAGTTTTGACCGATCCTCAGCGGAGCAAGATAGAGACATGGGACCTTGTCCTACCCCCCCCCATTTGTGTGCACCCCGAGTCCAACGGTACCACCCTTGAGTCTCTAGGACATAGGGTTCTGGAGTTATGAGCATTTGAAGTTCCCCCATATAAGTGAGTTGGGAGAGTGAAAATTTGGGGTTTTAACCAGGGTCAGTTTTGACCGATCCTCAGCGGAGCAAGATAGAGACATGGGACCTTGTCCTACCCCCCCCATTTGTGTGCACCCCGAGTCCAACGGTACCACCCTTGAGTCTCTAGGACATAGGGTTCTGGAGTTATGAGCATTTGAAGTTCCCCCATATAAGTGAGTTGGGAGAGTGAAAATTTGCCCAAGTGTGAGAGGCCAAAAGTGTTCCCCCAGAAAGTGTTTAGGAACACATTTCAGAGCCCTACGAGTGGTTTGGACCCCCCTTTTTGTGGTACTTTTTGTCAAGTTGAAGTTGGTGTTTACGGTTGTTAAGAGTGTACAGGGCTTGGAGTTTTAACCAGGGTCAGTTTTGACCGATCCTCAGCGGAGCAAGATAGAGACATGGGACCTTGTCCTACCCCCCCCCATTTGTGTGCACCCCGAGTCCAACGGTACCACCCTTGAGTCTCTAGGACATAGGGTTCTGGAGTTATGAGCATTTGAAGTTCCCCCATATAAGTGAGTTGGGAGAGTGAAAATTTGGGGTTTTAACCAGGGTCAGTTTTGACCGATCCTCAGCGGAGCAAGATAGAGACATGGGACCTTGTCCTACCCCCCCCATTTGTGTGCACCCCGAGTCCAACGGTACCACCCTTGAGTCTCTAGGACATAGGGTTCTGGAGTTATGAGCATTTGAAGTTCCCCCATATAAGTGTGTTGGGAGAGAGAATATTTGGGGTTTTAACCAGGGTCAGTTTTGACCGATCCTCAGCGGAGCAAGATAGAGACATGGGACCTTGTCCTACCCCCCCATTTGTGTGCACCCCGAGTCCAACGGTACCACCCTTGAGTCTCTAGGACATAGGGTTCTGGAGTTATGAGCATTTGAAGTTCCCCCATATAAGTGAGTTGGGAGAGTGAAAATTTGCCCAAGTGTGAGAGGCCAAAAGTATTCCCCCAGAAAGTGTTTAGGAACACATTTCAGAGCCCTACGAGTGGTTTGGACCCCCCTTTTTGTGGTACTTTTTGTCAAGTTGAAGTTGGTGTTTACGGTTGTTAAGAGTGTACAGGGCTTGGAGTTTTAACCAGGGTCAGTTTTGACCGATCCTCAGCGGAGCAAGATAGAGACATGGGACCTTGTCCTACCCCCCTATTTGTGTGCACCCCGAGTCCAACGGTACCACCCTTGAGTCTCTAGGACATAGGGTTCTGGAGTTATGAGCATTTGAAGTTCCCCCATATAAGTGAGTTGGGAGAGTGAAAATTGGGGTTTTTAATCAGGATCAGTTTTGACCGATCCTCAGCGGAGCAAGATAGAGACATGGGACCTTGTCCTACCCCCCCCATTTGTGTGCACCCCGAGTCCAACGGTACCACCCTTGAGTCTCTAGGACATAGGGTTCTGGAGTTATGAGCATTTGAAGTTCCCCCATATAAGTGAGTTGGGAGAGTGAAAATTGGGGTTTTTAATCAGGATCAGTTTTGACTGATCCTCAGCGGAGCAAGATAGAGACATGGGACCTTGTCCTACCCCCCCATTTGTGTGCACCCCGAGTCCAACGGTACCACCATTGAGTCTCTAGGACATAGGGTTCTGGAGTTATGAGCATTTGAAGTTCCCCCATATAAGTGAGTTGGGAGAGTGAAAATTTGCCCAAGTGTGAGAGGCCAAAAGTGTTCCCCCAGAAAGTGTTTAGGAACACATTTCAGAGCCCTACGAGTGGTTTGGACCCCCCTTTTTGTGGTACTTTTTGTCAAGTTGAAGTTGGTGTTTACGGTTGTTAAGAGTGTACAGGGCTTGGAGTTTTAACCAGGGTCAGTTTTGACCGATCCTCAGCGGAGCAAGATAGAGACATGGGACCTTGTCCTACCCCCCCATTTGTGTGCACCCCGAGTCCAACGGTACCACCCTTGAGTCTCTAGGACATAGGGTTCTGGAGTTATGAGCATTTGAAGTTCCCCCATATAAGTGAGTTGGGAGAGTGAAAATTGGGGTTTTTAATCAGGATCAGTTTTGACCGATCCTCAGCGGAGCAAGATAGAGACATGGGACCTTGTCCTACCCCCCCATTTGTGTGCACCCCGAGTCCAACGGTACCACCCTTGAGTCTCTAGGACATAGGGTTCTGGAGTTATGAGCATTTGAAGTTCCCCCATATAAGTGAGTTGGGAGAGTGAAAATTTGGGGTTTTAACCAGGGTCAGTTTTGACCGATCCTCAGCGGAGCAAGATAGAGACATGGGACCTTGTCCTACCCTCCCATTTGTGTGCACCCCGAGTCCAACGGTACCACCCTTGAGTCTCTAGGACATAGGGTTCTGGAGTTATGAGCATTTGAAGTTCCCCCATATAAGTGAGTTGGGAGAGTGAAAATTTGGGGTTTTAACCAGGGTCAGTTTTGACCGATCCTCAGCGGAGCAAGATAGAGACATGGGACCTTGTCTTACCCCCCCATTTGTGTGCACCCCGAGTCCAACGGTACCACCCTTGAGTCTCTAGGACATAGGGTTCTGGAGTTATGAGCATTTGAAGTTCCCCCATATAAGTGAGTTGGGAGAGTGAAAATTGGGGTTTTTAACCAGGATCAGTTTTGACCAATCCTCAGCGGAGCAAGATAGAGACATGGGACCTTGTCCTACCCCCCCATTTGTGTGCACCCCGAGTCCAACGGTACCACCCTTGAGTCTATAGGACATAGGGTTCTTGAGTTATGAGCATTTGAAGTTCCCCCATATAAGTGAGTTGGGAGAGTGAAAATTTGGGGTTTTAACCAGGGTCAGTTTTGACCGATCCTCAGCGGAGCAAGATAGAGACATGGGACCTTGTCCTACCCCCCCATTTGTGTGCACCCCGAGTCCAACGGTACCACCATTGAGTCTCTAGGACATAGGGTTCTGGAGTTATGAGCATTTGAAGTTCCCCCATATAAGTGAGTTGGGAGAGTGAAAATTTGCCCAAGTGTGAGAGGCCAAAAGTGTTCCCCCAGAAAGTGTTTAGGAACACATTTCAGAGCCCTACGAGTGGTTTGGACCCCCCTTTTTGTGGTACTTTTTGTCAAGTTGAAGTTGGTGTTTACGGTTGTTAAGAGTTTACAGGGCTTGGAGTTTTAAACAGGGTCAGTTTTGACCGATCCTCAGCGGAGCAAGATAGAGACATGGGACCTTGTCCTACCCCCCCATTTGTGTGCACCCCGAGTCCAACGGTACCACCCTTGAGTCTCTAGGACATAGGGTTCTTGAGTTATGAGCATTTGAAGTTCCCCCATATAAGTGAGTTGGGAGAGTGAAAATTTGGGGTTTTAACCAGGGTCAGTTTTGACCGATCCTCAGCGGAGCAAGATAGAGACATGGGACCTTGTCCTACCCCCCCATTTGTGTGCACCCCGAGTCCAACGGTACCACCATTGAGTCTCTAGGACATAGGGTTCTGGAGTTATGAGCATTTGAAGTTCCCCCATATAAGTGAGTTGGGAGAGTGAAAATTTGCCCAAGTGTGAGAGGCCAAAAGTGTTCCCCCAGAAAGTGTTTAGGAACACATTTCAGAGCCCTACGAGTGGTTTGGACCCCCCTTTTTGTGGTAATTTTTTTCAAGTTGAAGTTGGTGTTTACGGTTGTTAAGAGTGTACAGGGCTTGGAGTTTTAAACAGGGTCAGTTTTGACCGATCCTCAGCGGAGCAAGATAGAGACATGGGACCTTGTCCTACCCCCCCATTTGTGTGCACCCCGAGTCCAACGGTACCACCCTTGAGTCTCTAGGACATAGGGTTCTGGAGTTATGAGCATTTGAAGTTCCCCCATATAAGTGAGTTGGGAGAGTGAAAATTTGGGGTTTTAACCAGGGTCAGTTTTGACCGATCCTCAGCGGAGCAAGATAGAGACATGGGACCTATTCCTACCCCCCCATTTGTGTGCACCCCGAGTCCAACGGTACCACCCTTGAGTCTCTAGGACATAGGGTTCTGGAGTTATGAGCATTTGAAGTTCCCCCATATAAGTGAGTTGGGAGAGTGAAAATTTGGGGTTTTAACCAGGGTCAGTTTTGACCGATCCTCAGCGGAGCAAGATAGAGACATGGGACCTTGTCCTACCCCCCCCATTTGTGTGCACCCCGAGTCCAACGGTACCACCATTGAGTCTCTAGGACATAGGGTTCTGGAGTTATGAGCATTTGAAGTTCCCCCATATAAGTGAGTTGGGAGAGTGAAAATTGGGGTTTTAACCAGGGTCAGTTTTGACCGATCCTCAGCGGAGCAAGATAGAGACATGGGACCTTGTCCTACCCCCCCATTTGTGTGCACCCCGAGTCCAACGGTACCACCCTTGAGTCTCTAGGACATAGGGTTCTGGAGTTATGAGCATTTGAAGTTCCCCCATATAAGTGAGTTGGGAGAGTGAAAATTTGCCCAAGTGTGAGAGGCCAAAAGTGTTCCCCCAGAAAGTGTTTAGGAACACATTTCAGAGCACTACGAGTGGTTTGGACCCCCCTTTTTGTGGTACTTTTTGTCAAGTTGAAGTTGGTGTTTACGGTTAAGAGTGTACAGGGCTTGGAGTTTTAACCAGGGTCAGTTTTGACCGATCCTCAGCGGAGCAAGATAGAGACATGGGACCTTGTCCTACCCCCCCATTTGTGTGCACCCCGAGTCCAACGGTACCACCCTTGAGTCTCTAGGACATAGGGTTCTGGAGTTATGAGCATTTGAAGTTCCCCCATATAAGTGAGTTGGGAGAGTGAAAATTTGCCCAAGTGTGAGAGGCCAAAAGTGTTCCCCCAGAAAGTGTTTAGGAACACATTTCAGAGCCCTACGAGTGGTTTGGACCCCCCTTTTTGTGGTACTTTTTGTCAAGTTGAAGTTGGTGTTTACGGTTGTTAAGAGTGTACAGGGCTTGGAGTTTTAACCAGGGTCAGTTTTGACCGATCCTCAGCGGAGCAAGATAGAGACATGGGACCTTGTCCTACCCCCCCCATTTGTGTGCACCCCGAGTCCAACGGTACCACCCTTGAGTCTCTAGGACATAGGGTTCTGGAGTTATGAGCATTTGAAGTTCCCCCATATAAGTGAGTTGGGAGAGTGAAAATTTGCCCAAGTGTGAGAGGCCAAAAGTGTTCCCCCAGAAAGTGTTTAGGAACACATTTCAGAGCCCTACGAGTGGTTTGGACCCCCCTTTTTGTGGTACTTTTTGTCAAGTTGAAGTTGGTGTTTACGGTTGTTAAGAGTGTACAGGGCTTGGAGTTTTAACCAGGGTCAGTTTTGACCGATCCTCAGCGGAGCAAGATAGAGACATGGGACCTATTCCTATCCCCCCATTTGTGTGCACCCCGAGTCCAACGGTACCACCCTTGAGTCTCTAGGACATAGGGTTCTGGAGTTATGAGCATTTGAAGTTCCCCCATATAAGTGAGTTGGGAGAGTGAAAATTGGGGTTTTTAATCAGGATCAGTTTTGACCGATCCTCAGCGGAGCAAGATAGAGACATGGGACCTTGTCCTACCCCCCCATTTGTGTGCACCCCGAGTCCAACGGTACCACCCTTGAGTCTATAGGACATAGGGTTCTTGAGTTATGAGCATTTGAAGTTCCCCCATATAAGTGAGTTGGGAGAGTGAAAATTTGGGGTTTTAACCAGGGTCAGTTTTGGCCGATCCTCAGCGGAGCAAGATAGAGACATGGGACCTTGTCCTACCCCCCCATTTGTGTGCACCCCGAGTCCAACGGTACCACCATTGAGTCTCTAGGACATAGGGTTCTGGAGTTATGAGCATTTGAAGTTCCCCCATATAAGTGAGTGGGGAGAGTGAAAATTTGCCCGTGAGAGGCCAAAAGTGTTCCCCCAGAAAGTGTTTAGGAACACATTTCAGAGCCCTACGAGTGGTTTGGACCCCCCTTTTTGTGGTACTTTTTGTCAAGTTGAAGTTGGTGTTTACGGTTGTTAAGAGTGTACAGGGCTTGGAGTTTTAACCAGGGTCAGTTTTGACCGATCCTCAGCGGAGCAAGATAGAGACATGGGACCTATTCCTATCCCCCCATTTGTGTGCACCCCGAGTCCAACGGTACCACCCTTGAGTCTCTAGGACATAGGGTTCTGGAGTTATGAGCATTTGAAGTTCCCCCATATAAGTGAGTTGGGAGAGTGAAAATTGGGGTTTTTAATCAGGATCAGTTTTGACCGATCCTCAGCGGAGCAAGATAGAGACATGGGACCTTGTCCTACCCCCCCCATTTGTGTGCACCCCGAGTCCAACGGTACCACCCTTGAGTCTCTAGGACATAGGGTTCTGGAGTTATGAGCATTTGAAGTTCCCCCATATAAGTGAGTTGGGAGAGTGAAAATTTGGGGTTTTAATCAGGGTCAGGTTTGACCGATCCTCAGCGGAGCAAGATAGAGACATGGGACCTTGTCCTACCCCCCCATTTGTGTGCACCCCGAGTCCAACGGTACCACCCTTGAGTCTCTAGGACATAGGGTTCTGGAGTTATGAGCATTTGAAGTTCCCCCATATAAGTGAGTTGGGAGAGTGAAAATTGGGGTTTTTAATCAGGATCAGTTTTGACCGATCCTCAGCGGAGCAAGATAGAGACATGGGACCTTGTCCTACCCTCCCATTTGTGTGCACCCCGAGTCCAACGGTACCACCCTTGAGTCTCTAGGACATAGGGTTCTGGAGTTATGAGCATTTGAAGTTCCCCCATATAAGTGAGTTGGGAGAGTGAAAATTTGGGGTTTTAACCAGGGTCAGTTTTGACCGATCCTCAGCGGAGCAAGATAGAGACATGGGACCTTGTCCTACCCCCCCATTTGTGTGCACCCCAAGTCCAACGGTACTACCCTTGAGTCTCTAGGACATAGGGTTCTGGAGTTATGAGTATTTGAAGTTCCCCCATATAAGTGAGTTGGGAGAGTGAAAATTTGGGGTTTTAATCAGGATCAGGTTTGACCGATCCTCAGCGGAGCAAGATAAAGACATGGGACTTTGTCCTACCCCCCCATTTGTGTGCACCCCGAGTCCAACGGTACCACCCTTGAGTCTCTAGGACATAGGGTTCTGGAGTTATGAGCATTTGAAGTTCCCCCATATAAGTGAGTTGGGAGAGTGAAAATTTGGGGTTTTAACCAGGGTCAGTTTTGACCGATCCTCAGCGGAGCAAGATAGAGAAATGGGACCTTGTCCTACCCCCCCATTTGTGTGCACCCCGAGTCCAACGGTACCACCATTGAGTCTCTAGGACATAGGGTTCTGGAGTTATGAGCATTTGAAGTTCCCCCATATAAGTGAGTGGGGAGAGTGAAAATTTGCCCGTGAGAGTCCAAAAGTGTTCCCCCAGAAAGTGTTTAGGAACACATTTCAGAGCCCTACGAGTGGTTTGGACCCCCCTTTTTGTGGTACTTTTTGTCAAGTTGAAGTTGGTGTTTACGGTTGTTAAGAGTGTACAGGGCTTGGAGTTTTAACCAGGGTCAGTTTTGACCGATCCTCAGCGGAGCAAGATAGAGACATGGGACCTATTCCTATCCCCCCATTTGTGTGCACCCCGAGTCCAACGGTACCACCCTTGAGTCTCTAGGACATAGGGTTCTGGAGTTATGAGCATTTGAAGTTCCCCCATATAAGTGAGTTGGGAGAGTGAAAATTGGGGTTTTTAATCAGGATCAGTTTTGACCGATCCTCAGCGGAGCAAGATAGAGACATGGGACCTTGTCCTACCCCCCCCATTTGTGTGCACCCCGAGTCCAACGGTACCACCCTTGAGTCTCTAGGACATAGGGTTCTGGAGTTATGAGCATTTGAAGTTCCCCCATATAAGTGAGTTGGGAGAGTGAAAATTTGGGGTTTTAACCAGGGTCAGTTTTGACCGATCCTCAGCGGAGCAAGATAGAGACATGGGACCTTGTCCTACCCCCCCATTTGTGTGCACCCCGAGTCCAACGGTACCACCCTTGAGTCTCTAGGACATAGGGTTCTGGAGTTATGAGCATTTGAATTTCCCCCATATAAGTGAGTTGGGAGAGTGAAAATTTGGGGTTTTAATCAGGGTCAGGTTTGACCGATCCTCAGCGGAGCAAGATAGAGACATGGGACCTTGTCCTACCCCCCCATTTGTGTGCACCCCGAGTCCAACGGTACCACCCTTGAGTCTCTAGGACATAGGGTTCTGGAGTTATGAGCATTTGAAGTTCCCCCATATAAGTGAGTTGGGAGAGTGAAAATTGGGGTTTTTAATCAGGATCAGTTTTGACCGATCCTCAGCGGAGCAAGATAGAGACATGGGACCTTGTCCTACCCTCCCATTTGTGTGCACCCCGAGTCCAACGGTACCACCCTTGAGTCTCTAGGACATAGGGTTCTGGAGTTATGAGCATTTGAAGTTCCCCCATATAAGTGAGTTGGGAGAGTGAAAATTTGGGGTTTTAACCAGGGTCAGTTTTGACCGATCCTCAGCGGAGCAAGATAGAGACATGGGACCTTGTCCTACCCCCCCATTTGTGTGCACCCCAAGTCCAACGGTACTACCCTTGAGTCTCTAGGACATAGGGTTCTGGAGTTATGAGTATTTGAAGTTCCCCCATATAAGTGAGTTGGGAGAGTGAAAATTTGGGGTTTTAACCAGGGTCAGTTTTGACCGATCCTCAGCGGAGCAAGATAGAGACATGGGACCTTGTCCTACCCCCCCATTTGTGTGCACCCCGAGTCCAACGGTACCACCATTGAGTCTCTAGGACATAGGGTTCTGGAGTTATGAGCATTTGAAGTTCCCCCATATAAGTGAGTTGGGAGAGTGAAAATTTGCCCAAGTGTGAGAGGCCAAAAGTGTTCCCCCAGAAAGTGTTTAGGAACACATTTCAGAGCCCTACGAGTGGTTTGGACCCCCCTTTTTGTGGTACTTTTTGTCAAGTTGAAGTTGGTGTTTACGGTTGTTAAGAGTGTACAGGGCTTGGAATTTTAACCAGGGTCAGTTTTGACCGATCCTCAGCGGAGCAAGATAGAGACATGGGACCTATTCCTACCCCCCCATTTGTGTGCACCCCGAGTCCAACGGTACCACCCTTGAGTCTCTAGGACATAGGGTTCTGGAGTTATGAGCATTTGAAGTTCCCCCATATAAGTGAGTTGGGAGAGTGAAAATTTGGGGTTTTAACCAGGGTCAGTTTTGACCGATCCTCAGCGGAGCAAGATAGAGACATGGGACCTATTCCTACCCCCCCATTTGTGTGCACCCCGAGTCCAACGGTACCACCCTTGAGTCTCTAGGACATAGGGTTCTGGAGTTATGAGCATTTGAAGTTCCCCCATATAAGTGAGTTGGGAGAGTGAAAATTTGGGGTTTTAACCAGGGTCAGTTTTGACCGATCCTCAGCGGAGCAAGATAGAGACATGGGACCTTGTCCTACCCCCCCCATTTGTGTGCACCCCGAGTCCAACGGTACCACCCTTGAGTCTCTAGGACATAGGGTTCTGGAGTTATGAGCATTTGAATTTCCCCCATATAAGTGAGTTGGGAGAGTGAAAATTTGGGGTTTTAATCAGGGTCAGGTTTGACCGATCCTCAGCGGAGCAAGATAGAGACATGGGACCTTGTCCTACCCCCCCATTTGTGTGCACCCCGAGTCCAACGGTACCACCCTTGAGTCTCTAGGACATAGGGTTCTGGAGTTATGAGCATTTGAAGTTCCCCCATATAAGTGAGTTGGGAGAGTGAAAATTGGGGTTTTTAATCAGGATCAGTTTTGACCGATCCTCAGCGGAGCAAGATAGAGACATGGGACCTTGTCCTACCCTCCCATTTGTGTGCACCCCGAGTCCAACGGTACCACCCTTGAGTCTCTAGGACATAGGGTTCTGGAGTTATGAGCATTTGAAGTTCCCCCATATAAGTGAGTTGGGAGAGTGAAAATTTGGGGTTTTAACCAGGGTCAGTTTTGACCGATCCTCAGCGGAGCAAGATAGAGACATGGGACCTTGTCTTACCCCCCCATTTGTGTGCACCCCGAGTCCAACGGTACCACCCTTGAGTCTCTAGGACATAGGGTTCTGGAGTTATGAGCATTTGAAGTTCCCCCATATAAGTGAGTTGGGAGAGTGAAAATTGGGGTTTTTAATCAGGATCAGTTTTGACCAATCCTCAGCGGAGCAAGATAGAGACATGGGACCTTGTCCTACCCCCCCATTTGTGTGCACCCCGAGTCCAACGGTACCACCCTTGAGTCTATAGGACATAGGGTTCTTGAGTTATGAGCATTTGAAGTTCCCCCATATAAGTGAGTTGGGAGAGTGAAAATTTGGGGTTTTAACCAGGGTCAGTTTTGACCGATCCTCAGCGGAGCAAGATAGAGACATGGGACCTATTCCTACCCCCCCATTTGTGTGCACCCCGAGTCCAACGGTACCACCCTTGAGTCTCTAGGACATAGGGTTCTGGAGTTATGAGCATTTGAAGTTCCCCCATATAAGTGAGTTGGGAGAGTGAAAATTTGCCCAAGTGTGAGAGGCCAAAAGTGTTCCCCCAGAAAGTGTTTAGGAACACATTTCAGAGCCCTACGAGTGGTTTGGACCCCCCTTTTTGTGGTACTTTTTGTCAAGTTGAAGTCGGTGTTTACGGTTGTTAAGAGTGTACAGGGCTTGGAGTTTTAACCAGGGTCAGTTTTGACCGATCCTCAGCGGAGCAAGATAGAGACATGGGACCTTGTCCTACCCCCCCATTTGTGTGCACCCCAAGTCCAACGGTACCACCCTTGAGTCTCTAGGACATAGGGTTCTGGAGTTATGAGCATTTGAAGTTCCCCCATATAAGTGAGTTGGGAGAGTGAAAATTGGGGTTTTTAATCAGGATCAGTTTTGACCGATCCTCAACGGAGCAAGATAGAGACATGGGACCTTGTCCTACCCCCCCCATTTGTGTGCACCCCAAGTCCAACGGTACCAACCTTGAGTCTCTAGGACATAGGGTTCTGGAGTTATGAGCATTTGAAGTTCCCCCATATAAGTGAGTTGGGAGAGTGAAAATTGGGGTTTTTAATCAGTATCAGTTTTGACCGATCCTCAGCGGAGCAAGATAGAGACATGGGACCTTGTCCTACCCCCCCATTTGTGTGCACCCCGAGTCCAACGGTACCACCCTTGAGTCTCTAGGACATAGGGTTCTGGAGTTATGAGCATTTGAAGTTCCCCCATATAAGTGAGTTGGGAGAGTGAAAATTGGGGTTTTTAATCAGGATCAGTTTTGACCGATCCTCAGCGGAGCAAGATAGAGACATGGGACCTTGTCCTACCCCCCCATTTGTGTGCACCCCGAGTCCAACGGTACCACCCTTGAGTCTCTAGGACATAGGGTTCTGGAGTTATGAGCATTTGAAGTTCCCCCATATAAGTGAGTTGGGAGAGTGAAAATTTGCCCAAGTGTGAGAGGCCAAAAGTGTTCCCCCAGAAAGTGTTTAGGAACACATTTCAGAGCCCTACGAGTGGTTTGGACCCCCCTTTTTGTGGTACTTTTTGTCAAGTTGAAGTTGGTGTTTACGGTTGTTAAGAGTGTACAGGGCTTGGAGTTTTAACCAGGGTCAGTTTTGACCGATCCTCAGCGGAGCAAGATAGAGACATGGGACCTTGTCCTACCCCCCCCATTTGTGTGCACCCCAAGTCCAACGGTACCACCCTTGAGTCTCTAGGACATAGGGTTCTGGAGTTATGAGCATTTGAAGTTCCCCCATATAAGTGAGTTGGGAGAGTGAAAATTGGGGTTTTTAATCAGGATCAGTTTTGACCAATCCTCAGCGGAGCAAGATAGAGACATGGGACCTTGTCCTACCCCCCCATTTGTGTGCACCCCGAGTCCAACGGTACCACCCTTGAGTCTATAGGACATAGGGTTCTTGAGTTATGAGCATTTGAAGTTCCCCCATATAAGTGAGTTGGGAGAGTGAAAATTTGGGGTTTTAACCAGGGTCAGTTTTGACCGATCCTCAGCGGAGCAAGATAGAGACATGGGACCTTGTCCTACCCCCCCATTTGTGTGCACCCCGAGTCCAACGGTACCACCCTTGAGTCTCTAGGACATAGGGTTCTGGAGTTATGAGCATTTGAAGTTCCCCCATATAAGTGAGTGGGGAGAGTGAAAATTTGCCCGTGAGAGGCCAAAAGTGTTCCCCCAGAAAGTGTTTAGGAACACATTTCAGAGCCCTACGAGTGGTTTGGACCCCCCTTTTTGTGGTACTTTTTGTCAAGTTGAAGTTGGTGTTTACGGTTGTTAAGAGTGTACAGGGCTTGGAGTTTTAACCAGGGTCAGTTTTGACCGATCCTCAGCGGAGCAAGATAGAGACATGGGACCTATTCCTACCCCCCCATTTGTGTGCACCCCGAGTCCAACGGTACCACCCTTGAGTCTCTAGGACATAGGATTCTGGAGTTATGAGCATTTGAAGTTCCCCCATATAAGTGAGTTGGGAGAGTGAAAATTGGGGTTTTTAATCAGGATCAGTTTTGACCGATCCTCAGCGGAGCAAGATAGAGACATGGGACCTTGTCCTACCCCCCCATTTGTGTGCACCCCGAGTCCAACGGTACCACCCTTGAGTCTCTAGGACATAGGGTTCTGGAGTTATGAGCATTTGAAGTTCCCCCATATAAGTGAGTTGGGAGAGTGAAAATTTGGGGTTTTAACCAGGGTCAGTTTTGACCGATCCTCAGCGGAGCAAGATAGAGACATGGGACCTTGTCCTACCCCCCCATTTGTGTGCACCCCGAGTCCAACGGTACCACCCTTGAGTCTCTAGGACATAGGGTTCTGGAGTTATGAGCATTTGAATTTCCCCCATATAAGTGAGTTGGGAGAGTGAAAATTTGGGGTTTTAATCAGGGTCAGGTTTGACCGATCCTCAGCGGAGCAAGATAGAGACATGGGACCTTGTCCTACCCCCCCATTTGTGTGCACCCCGAGTCCAACGGTACCACCCTTGAGTCTCTAGGACATAGGGTTCTGGAGTTATGAGCATTTGAAGTTCCCCCATATAAGTGAGTTGGGAGAGTGAAAATTGGGGTTTTTAATCAGGATCAGTTTTGACCGATCCTCAGCGGAGCAAGATAGAGACATGGGACCTTGTCCTACCCTCCCATTTGTGTGCACCCCGAGTCCAACGGTACCACCCTTGAGTCTCTAGGACATAGGGTTCTGGAGTTATGAGCATTTGAAGTTCCCCCATATAAGTGAGTTGGGAGAGTGAAAATTTGGGGTTTTAACCAGGGTCAGTTTTGACCGATCCTCAGCGGAGCAAGATAGAGACATGGGACCTTGTCTTACCCCCCCATTTGTGTGCACCCCGAGTCCAACGGTACCACCCTTGAGTCTCTAGGACATAGGGTTCTGGAGTTATGAGCATTTGAAGTTCCCCCATATAAGTGAGTTGGGAGAGTGAAAATTGGGGTTTTTAATCAGGATCAGTTTTGACCAATCCTCAGCGGAGCAAGATAGAGACATGGGACCTTGTCCTACCCCCCCATTTGTGTGCACCCCGAGTCCAACGGTACCACCCTTGAGTCTCTAGGACATAGGGTTCTGGAGTTATGAGCATTTGAAGTTCCCCCATATAAGTGAGTTGGGAGAGTGAAAATTTGGGGTTTTAACCAGGGTCAGTTTTGACCGATCCTCAGCGGAGCAAGATAGAGACATGGGACCTTGTCCTACCCCCCCATTTGTGTGCACCCCGAGTCCAACGGTACCACCCTTGAGTCTCTAGGACATAGGGTTCTGGAGTTATGAGCATTTGAAGTTCCCCCATATAAGTGAGTGGGGAGAGTGAAAATTTGCCCGTGAGAGGCCAAAAGTGTTCCCCCAGAAAGTGTTTAGGAACACATTTCAGAGCCCTACGAGTGGTTTGGACCCCCCTTTTTGTGGTACTTTTTGTCAAGTTGAAGTTGGTGTTTACGGTTGTTAAGAGTGTACAGGGCTTGGAGTTTTAACCAGGGTCAGTTTTGACCGAGCCTCAGCGGAGCAAGATAGAGACATGGGACCTTGTCCTACCCCCCCATTTGTGTGCACCCCGAGTCCAACGGTACCACCCTTGAGTCTCTAGGACATAGGGTTCTGGAGTTATGAGCATTTGAAGTTCCCCCATATAAGTGAGTTGGGAGAGTGAAAATTGGGGTTTTTAATCAGGATCAGTTTTGACTGATCCTCAGCGGAGCAAGATAGAGACATGGGACCTTGTCCTACCCCCCCATTTGTGTGCACCCCGAGTCCAACGGTACCACCCTTGAGTCTATAGGACATAGGGTTCTTGAGTTATGAGCATTTGAAGTTACCCCATATAAGTGAGTTGGGAGAGTGAAAATTTGCCCAAGTGTGAGAGGCCAAAAGTGTTCCCCCAGAAAGTGTTTAGGAACACATTTCAGAGCCCTACGAGTGGTTTGGACCCCCCTTTTTGTGGTACTTTTTGTCAAGTTGAAGTTGGTGTTTACGGTTGTTAAGAGTGTACAGGGCTTGGAGTTTTAACCAGGGTCAGTTTTGACCGATCCTCAGCGGAGCAAGATAGAGACATGGGACCTTGTCCTACCCCCCCATTTGTGTGCACCCCGAGTCCAACGGTACCACCCTTGAGTCTCTAGGACATAGGGTTCTGGAGTTATGAGCATTTGAAGTTCCCCCATATAAGTGAGTTGGGAGAGTGAAAATTGGGGTTTTTAATCAGGATCAGTTTTGACCGATCCTCAGCGGAGCAAGATAGAGATATGGGACCTTGTCCTACCCCCCCATTTGTGTGCACCCCGAGTCCAACGGTACCACCCTTGAGTCTCTAGGACATAGGGTTCTGGAGTCATGAGCATTTGAAGTTCCCCCATATAAGTGAGTTGGGAGAGTGAAAATTTGGGGTTTTAATCAGGGTCAGGTTTGACCGATCCTCAGCGGAGCAAGATAGAGATATGGGACCTTGTCCTACCCCCCCATTTGTGTGCACCCCGAGTCCAACGGTACCACCCTTGAGTCTCTAGGACATAGGGTTCTGGAGTTATGAGCATTTGAAGTTCCCCCATATAAGTGAGTTGGGAGAGTGAAAATTTGCCCAAGTGTGAGAGGCCAAAAGTGTTCCCCCAGAAAGTGTTTAGGAACACATTTCAGAGCCCTACGAGTGGTTTGGACCCCCCTTTTTGTGGTACTTTTTGTCAAGTTGAAGTTGGTGTTTACGGTTGTTAAGAGTGTACAGGGCTTGGAGTTTTAACCAGGGTCAGTTTTGACCAATCCTCAGCGGAGCAAGATAGAGACATGGGACCTTGTCCTACCCCCCCCCCCCCCCCCCCCCCCATTTGTGTGCACCCCGAGACAACGGCACCACCCTTGAGTCTCTAGGACTTAGGGTACCGGAGTTATGAGCATTTGAAGTTGCCCCATATAAGTGAGTTGGGAGAGTGAAAATTTTGGAATTTGCCGGTGTGAGAGGCCAAAAGTGTTACCACAGAAAGTATTTAAGAGCACGTTTCAGAGCCTTTGGAGTTTTAGCACCCCCCCTTTTGTGGTACTTTTTGTTAAGCTGAAGTTGGTGTTTAGGGTTGTTAAGAGTGTACAGGGCTTGGAGTTTTAACCAGAGCTGGGAGAGTGAAAATTTGGGGTTTTAACCAAGGTCAGTTTTGACCGATCAGTATGGGTCAGTATGGCCTCAAAAAACTCATACTTTAGTATGGCCTCAACATGTCATAAAAATGGTCATAGTATAGTAACCCTTCAAAATAGGCCAAAAAAATCAGACTTTACTATGGCCTCAAAATGTCATAAAAATGGTCATAGTATAGTAAGGCTTCAAAATAGTAAGAAAAAAGTCATAGTATAGTATGGCCTCAAAATGTCATAAAAATGGTCATAGTATAGTAAGGCTTCAAAATAGTCCAAAAAAAGTCATAGTATAGTATGGCCTCAAAATGTCATGAAAAAGGTCATAGTATAGTAAGGCTTCAAAATGGGCCAAAAAAATCACAGGATAGTATGGCCTCAAAATGTCATAAAAAAAGGTCATAGTATAGTAAGGCTTCAAAATGGGCCAAAAAAATCACAGGATAGTATGGCCTCAAAATGTCATGAAAAAGGTCATAGTATAGTAAGGCTTCAAAATGGGCCAAAAAAAAAATCACAGTATAGTATGGCCTCAAAATGTCATAAAAATGGTCATAGTATAGTAAGGCTTCAAAATAGGCCAAAAAAGTCATACTTTAGTATGGCCTCAAACTGTCATAAAAATGGTCATAGTATAGTAAGGCTTCAAAATATGCCAAAAAAAGTCATACTTTAGTATGGCCTCAAAATGTCATAAAAATGGTCATAGTGTTGTAAGGCTTCAAAATAGGCCAAAAAAGTCATACTTTACTATGGCATCAAAATGTGCCAAAAAACATCATAATATAGTAAGGCTTCAAAATAGGCCAAAAAAAGTCATACTTTAGTATGGCCTCAAAATGTCATAAAAATGATCATAGTATAGTAAGGCTTCAAAATAGTCCAAAAAAAGTCATAGTATAGTATGGCCTCAAAATGTCATGAAAAAGGTCATAGTATAGTAAGGCTTCAAAATGGGCCAAAAAAAATCACAGTATAGTATGGCCTCAAAATGTCATAAAAAAAGGTCATAGTTTAGTAAGGCTTCAAAATGGGCCAAAAAAATCACAGGATAGTATGGCCTGAAAATGTCATAAAAATGGTCATAGTATAGTAAGGCTTCAAAATAGGCTAAAAAAAAGTCATAGTAAAGTATGGCCTCAAAATGTCATAAAAATGGTCATAGCATAGTAACGCTTCAAAATAGACCAAAAAAAGAAATGGTCATAGTATAGTAAGGCTTCAAAATAGGCTAAAAAAAAGTCATAGTATAGTAAGGCCTCAAAATGTCATAAAAATGGTCATAGTATAGTAAGCAAGGGGGGAGTTGTAGGTTTCAGCAGTGAGAATCACTTCCGCGTTCCAAAAGCTGCAGTTCCTCGGCTGCCGCTGGGGGCTTGCTCCAGAAGTGAACAATTCTCCATTGACCTCCATGTTAAAATAGCCAACTTTACAGCCTAAAAAAACATATGTACAACCTGGTACATTTTTTGTTTTTGGTCTCTATTGATAGTTTCCACCTCCGTGAACACTTTGAGGGGGGTGAATTTTTTTGTACCACAACCGTTTTAGTGTTCTTTATGTTTATATTGGGGTGTGGTTACGTGTGTGAGTGACAGTTAGCTCTTTGCTAAAGCATCGGCTGGGCTAGGCCGCTACATCCAGAGGCCTCCAGCGGTTGACAGGGGCTGCAGTGTCCGTGTTTGTTTGCCAATGTTCGGATAGGTTTTTGTGACAATATGGCTTACTGTAGTGTAGACTGTACTAACCGACCGTCTAAGGAGTCTGTGTTGCAGTTTTTTTGGTAAGTAAATTTCTCACTATTTTACCTGGATGTATGCACTAATTAGTACCGGCATATTTTGCTGCTGGCTTATGACTTAATTGCCGATTTATGGTCGCTGCTGATACGGATAGAGGACCGGAGCGGATAATGTTAGGAACGCTGCTGTGGTGTGTTCCGTGCTCTCAGAGTCCGTTTATTGCGGGAATACTAGGCTACAGTTTTATTTCGTCTCATTTTTTGTTTAAAAAGTCCGACATTGCATGGACAGAGCAGCTCCGTCAGTCAGCGGCTGCTGTAACTGTAAGTGGATAGTGGGTGGAGGCAGCGGTGAAAACCGGTAAATATTGAATATTAAACATTTTAATATATTATTAGCATCATTATTTTTATTGTTATCATTACTAATGACAATAATACAGGAAGAACCGCTCCACTGATGATGCCATCTCATCAGTGGTCCACACAACCCTCACCCACCTGGAGAGCAGGAACTCATACGTCCGTCTGCTCTTCCTGGACTTCTCATCAGCCTTTAATACCATCATCCCACAGACCCTGGTACAGAAGCTCTCCCTCCTCGGTCTGAGTCCCACACTGGGGAACTGGGTCCTGGACTTTCTGACCAACAGAACGCAGACTGTCAGAATCCACAACACCATCTCCTCCTCCATCACACTGAGCACTGGCTCGCCACAGGGCTGTGTGCTGAGCCCCCTCCTGTTCACCCTGCTGACATATGACTGCTCGGCGAGACACCCCAGCTGTCATATAGTGAAGTTCGCGGACGACACAGCAGTAGTGGGACACATCACTGACAACGATGAGTCAGAGTACAGAGAGGAGGTGGAACATTTGGAGCAGTGGTGCAGAAACAACAACCTCTGCATCAATGTGAAAAAGACCAAGGAGATGGTGGTGGATTTCAGAAGAGACAGGCGCCCTCTCCCCCCCCTGCACATCGGAGGAGCAGCTGTGGAGGTGGTCTCCAGCTTCAGGTACCTGGGTGTACACATCACCGAGGACCTCACCTGGAACACCAACACATCTCATCTGGTCAGGAAGGCCCACCAGCGCCTCTACTTCCTCAGGAAGCTGCGGCGAGCTGGACTTGGAGGCTCAGTCCTGAGGAGCTTCTACCACTGTGCGGTGGAGAGTGTCCTCTGCACCTGCATCACTGTGTGGCATGGCAGCTGCACTGCTGCTGAGAGGTGGTAAAGGCTGCACAGAGGACTGTGGGGAACAGCCTGCCCACCACCTCAGACCTCTACACAGCACGATGCAGAGGGAGGGCCCTCCGCATCATGAAGGACTCCACCCACCCCTCACATAGTCTCTTCCAACCCCTCCCCTCAGGCAGGCGGCTGAGGAGCATCCGGAGCAGGACCACCAGGCTCAGGAACAGCTTCTTCCCTGAAGCTGTGAGACTGCTGAACTCTAGCCCTGCCCCGTAGACCCCCCCCCCCCCACACACACTGACAGCCTTGCACTACAACACTGTCCCACTGTCCCCCCTAAGTACAATACCTGGCCATTATAGGGCAACATGTTCTTATAGTGTAATACATGGACCCTTGCACTACCACTACTCCCTACTTGCACGAGTATTTATATTTTTTTTGCACATGCTAACTTCGGCCTCCTTACCTTATCTATTTTTATCTTATTTAATTGTTAGTTGTTAAATTTCACAATGTTTATATTCTCTGTTTATATTTCTCTAATGTCTATATTTATATTTCTCTAATGTTTATGGCTTAAAACTGGGACCTGAGTACCAATTTCGTACCATAACATGCAAATGTCCTGGTATGACAATAAAGTTCCTTGATCCTTGATCCTAATAATAATAACAATAATAATGTTTTTTACTTTTTAATATATTCTATCAATATGAAATAATAATGATTGTTTCACAGTTAAATAACAGGCTAGAAATAAATTTCCCCCCACAGCCCCACCAAACCCTGCAGCTCCATCTAAAACCTCTCTATCTGAAACAGTCTAAAGTTTAAAACAGCAGCAACATTATGATCTCTGTTGTTTGCTCTGTGTCGCGGTTACACGGGGTCGAGCTAGTCGGGGACTGTCGTGTGGTGGATGTAGCTGCCGCTTAGCTTGTTAGCCTAGCTGATTAGCTGATTAGCTGATTAGCCTTAGTCTAGCTCTGTTGCTCCGAGCTAAGTGGCCGGGTTCTCGTACACTCCCACTAAAATCCAAGATGGCGCAGCTCAAATGCCCGTGGTTTGGTCACAAAACCGACTCCCCGAAACCAATGGGTGCAAGGAGCGGTAAGTTTCTGCTTGAGAAAGCGACACATACAAAACATGTACGCTAAACATGTACACTAATGAAAGTGTAATACATTATTCCGCATACGGTGGGAAAAGGTAGCGTTCTCTTCTAGCCAGCTAACGTTACTAGCTAAGGAGATGAACGACTTAGCTACTTTTAGATGTCAGTTTTCCTGAAAAGCACCGGAAATACGGCAGTACTTTCTTCAAAATATGAATGGGGTGCGCGGTATTACACTGTTATTCGTATTGGAAGTCTCCCAGGGAAATGAATGGAAGTTATATCATGCTAATTTTGTTTTTAATTTAAATTTTACGGCTTTATTTTGACAATTGTGACCGGAAGTGGTACTGTTTCATCGTTCGTCTTGACTCCCTGCTGACAACTTCTCCTTCCCTCTTCAATGTATTTTAAAATGCTAATCCTTGTTCGTAAATCTGACAATGTTGTTATGCACGGGCCTTCGTTTTAGTACTCTTAAAGTTATTATGGAAGATTCGGCTTTAGATGTTTCAGCGAGCAGCATATTGTTTCAGTAAAATGTCACCTTTTATAAATGGGAGTTCAAGCGTCGTACGCGGACTGTACTTGCTTAAGAACATTGTAGGATTCCCGATAGAACGGAAAACGCCACCAAATCAAGTGCTTTTGGTACACGTTTTTCATCTAAGGAAATAGATCGTTTAAATAATTTGAAAAAGTGGAGCTTTTCATAGCGACTATTTTAGCTTACCACAACATGAAACCCAGAGGTGTAGTAAATAACATTAACATGGCTGCATTATATTCAGGTGAGCCAGTTCCCAGGCTCCCTTATTGTGAATGGTGGTTCACTCATGAACCATCATTATTAATGGTATTGACAACACTTTTCCTGCTATGGCAGGTTACAGTGTCAGTAGTATCACAAGGGAAAGACAAAAATGTAGCCATTGCTTATCACAATTATTATTATAACGTCAGGTTTGATTATACTGCATTTCTGCGACAGTACATAATAGATTTATTTGTTTCTCTTGTATGTAAGAGACTTTCCCAGCCTGTCACTATGATGTTCTTGTCCAACTCATGGCCAATATGAAAAATCATCTTTATTATGTTTGCCAAAGAAAAGCAAATCAACTTAAGATTCATTCTGTTTTTTTCCCCAGAACTCTCAGCTACATCACAAACCATTCATCAACAAGTGGATCTTGCTGAGTCAGTTGTCATGGAGCTGACTCAGGTGTGATGTGGCTCAAGTGTGGAAGCTCAGTTTAGAGTCTTATTCACAACAACTGAATAAACTCTAGTCATTGGAGAAGACCATGCGATGTGATTGAACACTGCAGAAAAGGTAGTAAGTAGACCAAGAGGTTTTTTTGTCAAACTACTTTTTCCATGAATGAACTTTTATCTGAACCTTTATGTTGATTTACAGCTGTCAAACAATTTATATTTAAAAATTTAGAACATAAACCTTAAATTCTAATATATGTTTAGTGTTAACATGAACATAATTTCAACACATCTCTCTTTATGTTTAGTTGTGTGGGTTCCCACTGATTGATGGAGTGGACAACATCACTATGTCTCACAGACTGACCAAGGAAGAGCTGGATGAACAGTTTGAGCTGTTCTTAAAAGAGGTACAGTCTGTACTGGTTACTGTGTTTCTGATCATGGATTATCATGTGATCACATAAGAGTTGTGTGAATTGCATGAGTGATATTAATCATTTGTCTGTACACAATAATATGCTTCAATTGAATGAGTGACCATGAAAGCATGTGCATGCATCTGTTCAGTCCACATCAACTCCAACTGTCCTACAAGTTAAAAGTACTGTAAGCCTTAAAAAAAGAATTATTAGCAGAACTTTACTTAAGATCACTGTTTGTCTGATAGCTGAGTTTCCAAATCTAAGCAGCAGCTGAGCAAAGCTGTGGAGCTGAGAGGACAGCAGCTAGCTATACTGTCTTCACCATGTTGGCAAATATCAGAGATGCCACAATAATGGTCTTTTCAAAGGACAGATATATAAGTGCTTAACATCAGAGATGAAGACAAAGGATTTCATTGTGTAAAAAGCATAGTCTTATCCTGAGGGCATCTCTCTGACTTAAACCTGATTCCCTGTCAGTCTGTTTCAGATGACTCGGTGGATTTGGGCGGCTCTGAGAAGCAGCCCTGTGCTAAAAGTGATGAGAAATCAGCCCTGAAACCAGCAGTGTCATGGTGGCAAGATGATGAACACAGTGATGGAGGAACAGGGAGAGGTAATAATGAGGAGAGGACTCTCTGTGATATAAAATCGATCACACTGGACATGTTAGCCTTTGGCACTTTTCATAATGAGGTTGTGTAAAGTCAGTGGCTACAGATGTGTCAGTGATTAAACTCTGCAGTCCAGGGAGGAAACTAAGAGGGATTTTGTGCATATGTTGCAGGATTTTACATCTGCAATTAAAGGGGCAAAGTGTAAGAACCAACAGGCCAACTGTCAAATTAATACTCCAAATAAATGGGGGGCAGCATATTACCAGAAAGCTGGGGTGTCCAACCCTACTGAAAGAAACAAGTTGATGGATAGCATGAATAAATCTAACCTCAGCTTTAACATGTTGCCAAACCTGCATGGATTAGGGGATAATGATTTCCACACAGGTTTACCTTGCAGTGTGTGAAACAGGTAGGTTGTTTTCTGTGGTTATTGTTAGAGTGACAATGACAGTTTTACACACAGTCAAAGAGAAAGGGACGGACAACATGGACAGGACAAACTGGACACTACAGTTAATCACTAAAACCTCTTGAGATACAAAGCGGTTATTATCAGATGAGAGGGGCCGGGGCTGGCTGCTTAGCTCGCTAACTTCATCTATTAGTTCATCTGCTTCATCTATTGCTGCTACTATCTGCAGCAAAATACATAGATATTTTTAACATAACATCAAAACTGTCTTAACATTCTCTTTATAATTTTGGTTAATTATTGTCTTCAGTGAAAAATAAAGGCCAAAGGCACACTAGGTAATATCTTGACAGAGAGAGAGACCAGCATTAGAATTCCTTTTTTTCTTGCTATAGATACAGTATGTACAGTTTGGATGCAGACATATTGTTATTCTTGTAGGATAACTAAATGTGTAATGTTTGCATCCCTATCTGAAATTAGTGTACTTGCTCTATTTTCTGCCAAAGTTAGAACTCACATGAGAGATTTCTTTACTTTTTTTTTTTCATTGTCTCTTTTCACTGGTTTGATGTGGACGGGATGTTGGAAGAATGTGATGATGATCATGTCCTTCTGTCCCCGAGACATTTAAATCACAATCTGATACTTCATCAGATCTTTTTAAATAGAGCGCACAGTCCCGACAAGAAGCTTAACTGAGTTTTTTAATAATTTAATAATTAATGATGTTTGTTTTACTGTGATTGTTGCTTATCCAGTCATGAATATTTAATATTATGGAGAATTAGTAAAAATGTGAAGCAGAGTTTTCAGGAGCTTTAATACAATACCATCTGTGTAGGTTAAAACATAGCGGAGTCTGAATGTACGCTTCAATATAAGATAGTTACTTGCTGCTGGCACCTTTTGGTTGTTTGTAACAAAAACATGTTGATAATTGTTAAGATGTTGACTTTTTTTCTAGCCTTTTGTTTCAACCTCAGAATGGGAACGATTAGTTGTTTTAGTTTGCTTCTTCTCTTCTACTTATATTTGGGTTACTTAAATGATGAGTAAACGGTCTATGTATCTGACACATTGAAATAGCACAGCTGTACTTTACCTCACACATCTTCTTTTTTACGAGCCTCTTAACTCAAATACTGAAGGTTCAGAAATGTAAAGTTTCGATTTAACTTTAGGGCTGTCACTAAGTTACACACAGAGTTAACATTAATCAGTGACAGCTGATGTGACGTACACCTGGTGATGTCATTTTAACCAGCTAAAGCTGAATGTTTTCTACACTGCTTTGCTAATGATAATAATGATAATGATAATAAAGTGGCTAATGCAGCGCGAAGCTGGATGTCATGAAGGAGGAGCTGCAAGGATCCTGAGTCAGTTGCTCAGGAAAACTCTCGTACAGTTATCTTCAGTTCAGTCAAAAACATCCACAGAAGTACCACAGAATTGGTAGTACAGCTCTTCCTGTGCCTTATTACGACTGCTACAACTGTGTGGTGCTCAGTTTTGTTGAATACTGACTATTGAAGCGCGCTGGGTGGCAGCATGGAGCCATTAGCTTTAGAATTAAAACAAGTGTCTTATTTTGTAGCCATCTCAACAGAAACGTGGACCCGACCTGTGTTGCATGATTTCTTGCATTGCACTGCTGCCACATGATTGGCTGATAGTTGTGTATTTGTAGTTGTTGATCATGTTGTATAACTACATGTCCTCATGTCCTCTAACAAAAACCTTTCTCTAGGACTGCTGGGTTCGGGGAAGTCCTTCAGAAAGTCTTTGAGGAAGTGTCACCCTATTCGCGAGGAGGATGAGGATCCAGGAGACGCTGGTTTGAAGGAAAAAGGGCTAGAAGCAGTTGTTCTCAGCAGCGTCAACACAGAGACGGAGGGTGAGACCACAGTGCATAGAAATATGATGCTGGATTGAGCAGCTTGCCTGCATGCTTCATATGAACTAGTGTGTGAGAGAAGAACTATTGTGTGTAAGAGCCTTACAACACGATTCCAAATAGCAAGTCATGGACGTACACAGCGGCCTTATGGGTCTCAGTCTCTCTGCTTGGTGTTCATATCCTGTTTGCACAGCAGACGTTGCACCTTCCATTCCTCATTTATCCTCATGCAGATTGTCAGTTTTTCAGTTCAGAACTATCACAGTTGTGTTTCCACTTGTGCTCTTGTGATATGTGTGTGTGTGCAGAATCAGTGATGGTACCAGCAGTGAACATGACCAGCATGGGCTTGGAAACTCTGGATGAAGAAGAAGAGAAAGCAAGTTTTTTTGCACGACTAGAAGCAGGAGCCTCATCAACTATAGATTACTCCAAACTGAACAGAGAGCTGAACAGAGAGTTCCACCATTGGTACTAACCTCAGGTATGGAAATGGCCTTGGTCTGTTATTACACCCACTAAGAGATAAATCTAGAGGAGTCAGGGTGACAATAACACAATGGAAGAAGTCAGCTGTTTTCCTATCATGCTTCATACTTGAGGCTTGATTATTCATTTTGAAGGTGACATTTGTTTCTGTATTCCTCTGTTCATTCCACCAGTGTTTTCTTGTTGCATCTTCATGTTGCCTGCTTTCACAATGTACAGTACACAGTTTCCTCTTTGAAGCTGATTAGCAGAATGAATGGCTTTATGCACCCATCAGGCCTGCTGTGCAATGTGCTTGTGGTATGAACAGGTTTGGTTATTGACCGATTATTATTAATTGTCAAGGATAATTATTGATATTCATAAAATTATTCATGGAGATTAATACTTATGGGGCACCACCCTGGTATCATGGAACCATAGGCAAACTATTAATGCAGTTTCAGGTCGGGTTCACCTATAAGTGTCAAAATCTAGGAGTTATTGAACAGTATCTAGAGCGGTAGAAGAGAAGATGGCTAACGACTTCATGTGAGTGAGAACATCGAGAGTGTGAGAGACAAATGTGGAGTAAACCCACTGTCTGAATCAAAGTGCTGCAGGTTCAGTGTTGGTTGTCAGTGACTGTTACAGCTTATAAGGAGCCGGTTAATGTGACATGTGTTTTCATCTAAATCTAGTGCTGCAGAATTGATGCCTTTGCTGATTCATTTAGCTTAAGACAAAAACTAAAATCATGAGTTGAATAGAACTGTCCACAGTTACCTAAAGTTTTTCTTTGCTTTGGGTAAATAACTCAATCTTTGAACAAGTTAAGCATATTTTATGAATGTCCTCTGTGAATTTACAATAGCTACACAAATGGAGCAATTAGTATGGTTAATGAGGTGCATGAATGTATTCATAAATCCTTTATAACCCTGTACCTTCTGTAGTTTTAATCCTGTTTGAATGATGCCTTGAATTAACTTTTTACAAGTTCATCAGCCCTTGGACAATGTGCTAAAAGTTTACATTGAAACTTCACTGGAATAGCATAGTTACAGACCCTGTGCTTGCTTATGGAGTATCTAATGTGGTGGCTGGTACTTTGCCCTGTCACTGTAATTTGATGAGGATGGATATCTTCCCCCAGGAAAGCTGAGGAAGCACCAGAGCAGAGTGATAGTGGTCAGCAGAAGGCTGGAGGGACAGAGACCGTTAGAACCTCCCCAGGTAAGAGCAGGGAACCACTGGGAAACCTTTTTTTTCACTCCTCGTCTCTCTGTGTGACTTAATCAGGTCGTTTCTCTCTCAGCTTTGACAGGCTCTCCACACTACAGTGACGATTTTGAGGATGAGGAGAAACAGCCAGAGGACGAGGTTTGTTGAATGTATAATGGTAAAAGTCAGACAGCGGTCTGACAATAATAATAATAATAACAATAATGTTTTTTAACTTTTTAATATATTTTATTAATATGAAATAATGATTGTTTCACAGTTAAATAATAGGCTAGAAATAAATTTCCCCCCACAACTCCACCAAACCCTGCAGCTCCATCTAAAACCTCTCTATCTGAAACAGTCATGTTTAAAACACAGCAGCAACATTATGATCTCTGTTGTATGTCGCGGTTACATGGGGTCGAGCTAGTCGGGTCGGACTCGGGGACTGTCGTGTGGTGGATGTAGCTGCGTATAGCTGCCGCTTAGCTTGTTAGCCTAGCTGATTAGCCTTAGGCTAGCTCTGTTACTCCGAGCTAAGTGGCCGGGTTCTCTGACCCCGGCTGACCCGTAGAGTAACCGCCTCTTCGCCAAATATGGAAAGTACACTCCCACTCAAATCCAAGATGGCGCAGCTCAAATGCCCATGGTTTGGTCACAAAACCGACTCTCCGAAACCAATGGGTCACGGGTGCTACGTCCATGTCTTATACAGTCTATGGTACTAAGCAGAGGTCAGCTCTGTAAACAAATAATCACAGTGTTTTAGTTCAAGTTTTATTTTGAAACATTACAAACTGACATACTAGATTTCTACATGGTTTGCATCTGTTTTTCAGAAGTCTAAGATGTCTCCAGTTATTTCCAAAGGTAAGAGAAAAACAACACTACACTTGTTAATTCACCATGGTAATAATAGTAATAGTGACCTCACTACCAACAATGTGTGTATAAACTCATTCAAATGTCAGATTACTATTGATTCAAATTAACTGTATAAATAAACATTATTTTTATTAGAACTTCACAGCTAAACTTCTTTGAAGAAGTTAATGTGGACCTATAGCTAGCCATATAATGGAGTATGACTTAAAAGTGGTCACTCAAACTTAATGTTTGTCTCAGTTTCTCTGTATGATTCTTTGGATGACACCAATGGAGAGGACAGAAGGAAGGACAGAGCAGGATCACTGGACAGAGGTAACAAAAAGAAATTGTGTCAAGAGAATAATGTTATTCAGTATAAGAATAGGTAGAATAAAATAGGCAGCAGGCAATATAATGAAGTCTTGCAGTCCATTC
Source organism: Toxotes jaculatrix (assembly GCF_017976425.1). Taxonomy (NCBI): domain Eukaryota; kingdom Metazoa; phylum Chordata; class Actinopteri; family Toxotidae; genus Toxotes; species Toxotes jaculatrix. The sequence goes on along the minus strand of NC_054397.1, from coordinate 27,528,289 downwards.
ATTCTGTCTATTAGCTATACCCACTTATACTTGAGTTTTGCGGTGGAGCTTGAGCCTTAGACGAAGGTCAGTCACAGGGCTGACACGGTAGAGATGGACAACCACTGCACTTGAGTACTCCTGAAGTAGAATAGATTGCTATGTTACATGAAATTTGCATTCCATTTATAACAGTGAATATATCAAATGCACAGAAATCAATCTTTATTAGCAAATCTGCTGGAGCCCTGTTATTAGCCCTATTACTAAGGGAGCCATGCAGAGCAGCGTGGCTCCCTTTACACCACTGGGACTGGGAACCCTGCGGTAATTGCTCAGATTTTTATAGCTGTATGACAATGTAACAGGTAAAAGGGGCTTCTCGTAGTGAGAATCACCACCTGAATCTGCAGCTCCCTCCTGCTTTATGGAGCTTTATGGTGAGTGTCAGTTCATTGTTTAACTGTCTGACCCACAACTCTACTGTTCTGATTCAGTCTCACCGTTCTCGGGCAGCTGTTTTCAGCAGAAGCTCTAAAAAAAAAAACCCCACTGTCCCAACACCTGCTCAGCATCAAACAGATACAGTAGAGGCTGAGTTATTGTATCGGTTAAGATTTGCCTTTGGTACCTTAAACCATCTTCCAGAAGGTAAAGGCTCATAGAGTGATTGCAGTGACTGGTGTTCTTTCCTCTCTATAATCTTCACTGCAGTTTGTACAAGACGTAATGTTTGGTGGAATTAACAGCACCATCAGTGCTCCTCCTCTGCTTGGATGCAAACTGCCTGGGATCCAACACTGGATTAATCTGAGCTCCAAGCAGGGAAACAGTGTATTTTTTAGGTTTGTTTGTTTGTTTGTTTTTTTCCACAGTGCTGGGACAGTGTGTGTGGGTCCAGTGCCTGCTGAACACAAATGCATTTTGTAGTGTTTTGTCATCACCAGCTGTAAAAGGAGCAGACACCTTGTGCTATCAGCTATAATGTGGAGCTGAAAGACAGTTTACTTTCTCAGTCTAACCTTGTGTGCTGTGTTGGAGATAACAGGTCGTCCTTATTTCAGGTGGAAAAACTGAAAATGGAGGTGGGCAAAAGAAGCAGCGAGCAGCTCCGAAAGACAAAAGAGAAACCGGTGGAAACAAAGAAGATGCAGGACCTGGAGAGACAGGTTTCTCACAACAAACAAGCCCCCCCCCCCACAGGTTTACGTCTCTTCATAGTTTAAAGAGTCTTTCTCTCTTTACCAGGTGAAGGAGCTGGAGAAGATACTAAGACACAGAAACCCAAACTCCCTGCCTGCTCTTATCTACGCCGCAGCTAGTGCTGGAGGCGAGGAGCACGCCGACGCTGCTAAGACGTCTCCGCCCAGCCGCATCACCACTCTGCTGGAGCGGAGGATTCAGCGTCTGGAAGCGGAGCTGGAGAACCGTGATGAAAAGGCCAAACACAGTCTGAGGGCCATGGAACAACGGTTCCACAGAGTGAAGGTACATTTTGTCAACATTGTAATATCTGAGCTGTGTTGTGGTAACTTGCCAGTGTTTACTCAACAATTAAAATATTTTAGTGTTATCAAAGCAGCATTTTGTTACACTTATATCTACAGCACAATAGAGTGGGCAAAAGGCGAGGAGGTTTGAAATGAGATAAAATAATAACACAAAAAAGAAAAATAAATTCCATGAGAGTCTTCCAGTAACTGGATGTGCCTTTGTGTTGCTTTGTGTAGCTGCACTACGAGCAGCAGATCTCAGAGCTGGAGCAGCAGCTGGAGCAGAAACAGCAGGTTGAAGCAGCAAACTCAGCACCTGAGACAAAGCCGTGGATGTCACAGGTTCAAACTCTGGAGGAGGAGCTACAGCAGGCGGAGGAAACCCACCAAGAGAAAGAAAAAGCCCTTCACAGCCAGGTTGAGTCTCTTCAGCAGCAGCTCGTAAACAAGGTAGGTTAATAAAAACTGTTACAGTAGCTCTAGCACGCGGTTACAGGCTGGTCTGTGGTGTGACAATGAAGGGTTTGTTAAACACAACCTTTAGAGAGAAAAGGTTGAGAGAAATATGACTATAAATATTCTTTTTTTCTGACTTGAATCGGATTAAGCAAAAGCCAAATCTTACCTGCCCGTGCAGCCTGATTGTAAACCCCTCCCCCTGCAGGTCCAGCCGAGTCCAAGCCGACACCAGCGTCAACCCGAGGCAGCGTTCGGAGTTCGGATAGAGCGGTTGAACCACGAGCTTGCTGCCAAAACGCGAACCATTCAGGAGCTGAGCCGCACCGTGGAGAGGCTGCAGAAGGAGAGGAGGAGCATGCTGTCCATCCCCAACCCACGAGCAAGCCAAGGAGGAGCTCTGCAGGTATGAGCTTCTGTGCAAACACATAGATGTTTTTCCTGCAGGGCATCAGTGTGAGTGGACATCAGGATATAATGTGGTCTTTTAGGCTGAAGGAGCAATCTGCAGAGCAGCTGTCCTCTATGAAGGCCGAGCACCTCAGGGAGTTAGACCAGCTGCGTATCACCCACGCCCTGGAGCACTCGTCCTCAAAGGTTGCTGAACAGGCCAATCAGCTCAACACTCAGGAGGTACAGCAGAGGATCACTAACCAACCAGGCTCATTTCCACATCATGAAATCCTGAACATGTTTCTGTTGCTTTAAACTTTACATGTACCTGCAGATAATGATGAGACATTTGCAAGAGCAACTAAAAGAGCTGCAGGGAACTAAAGAGGCACTGGCAATATCCAGGACCCGAGAGAACGCTTTGCAGAAGCAGGTGAGCAGGAGGTGGAGAGTTGGGGATGGTTCACACAAAAAAAACATGTTCTAGCAAAATAAAATCTATAGACTCCAAGCACCAGATACACATCAGAATGCGCTTATGAAATGACAACACTATGTGCAACATATTTAAATGAAAGTGAAGTAAGAAAAAGAAAATGTGAGGGAATGGGGGAGTTTGAGTGTATTAGCAGCATATTTTAGCAGCTGTAGCACCAGCTGGGAATATTCTTTTCTACAGAGGTCTAAAGTAGAAAGATCGTTCAGAATCAATATTTCCAAACATTTGGTATTTTGGTTTATAGTCTGTAACTCAAAGCTGCAATGTGTTTCCATACCTCTTCACACTTGGACCCAGTGCATTTGCAGATATGGGTGTTCCTGAGGTTTTCAATTCAATTCAGTTCAATTCAATTTTATTTATATAGCTCCTTCCACAATCAAAATTGTCTCAAAGTGCTTTACAGAGACCCAGAGTCTGACCTCAGAGCAAGCACTTAAGGCGACAGTGGCAAGAAAAAACTCCCTTTTAACAGGAAGAAACCTTGAGCATACCCTGTCATCAGTCTGCCCACATGTTGCACTGACAAAGAACCATAGATAGGCAAGGTGATAACTAACATGTACTTGTGCTTGCTCTTCTTCTTCTTAGGACTATGATGACCCACACATGTCCCACACCTCAATGGGGATCCTGACACTGATTCCTCAGCACAGTGTGGACTCTCCTGACTCACTGCACCTACAGGCTTCAGGTACTGCAATCATTTTGGAGGGAACAGTGCTGATGGATGGCCTTAAAAATCTTACACATGCCATGTGACTTCTCTTTCCACTTATTTACGCCCTCAACTTGGAATACCCTCAACAACACAACACCACCTTTGACTTCATTCAAAGAGTGCTTCTGTCACTTGGACACAAGACCCTAAAAGCAAAAATACATTTACTCAAAAATCTTCTCTTGCATTGACTCATTGTCTTCACAATGTCAGTAGAATGTCTCATGTTAGGTTTGCTCAGTACTGGGACAGTGTCCCCTTGGTCAGCCCTTTTTTTGCTGGAGCCAGCCTCATTGCTCTTTCTTCTCAAACAGGCTGCTAAATACTTTGCTGTTCACAAGGAGAAATGTCAACAGCTTTTCTTTCAGCCCTTCTTCTTCCCTCTCTCTTCATGCTCACACCATTGTGGCCATATAGCAGCATCAGGCTCTATAGCCAGTTACCTCCAAATTTACTACATTGGAACTCAGTCTCCAGTACAGTTAAACTCATCCTCTAACAATTCACTCACAATGTTCTCAGCAGGTTTTAGCTGTTGCTGTCTCAAATGTCTGCATTACACTTTTTTTTGTGTCCCCTTCAAAATGCCTCCTTTTCTTTCAGCAAAACAAAAGCACAACCAGCTTTGACAAAGTGTCTTTTGAAATAATCCACCAATTTTGTTTTGCCTGTGACCACAATACCATCAGATTTAATAACAGTGGGCAAATGGGAAGACATATTTTTCTTTTCTATTGATTTGACAGTACATTTGTTTCTTATTGCCCTGTATGTCTGCCAGTCTGATGTTTCATTAGAAGAATTTGCTTTATGCCATAGGTGCTGTTTATGGCCAATAAGCTCAGACAGATCAGAACTGAACCAGGGACTGAGACGCTTTTTTATACTCATTCTTTTGAGAGGAGCATGTTTGTTCAAGATGGCACCCAACAACGTTTTAAAGTATGTCCAGGCGTCTTCCACGTCAGGGAGAAGACCAATTCTGTGCCATTCAACTTTTGTCAGGTCATATAAAAAAGTCTGTTCATTAAAGTTTTTCTGTTGGATTTCTTAAACCAAGACTCAGAGATGACTAAAATGTCAGGATTTGCAGTCAGTGCAGCAACTTTTGGGAGGAGGCTGCGTATGTGTGCGACCCATGCTAATGTGCTAACCTGTCAATGGGATTCTCCATGTTATGAAGTCAGCTGCATTCTTGTGAGGGCAGAATAGTATGTTTAAATGCATTAAACCAAGGATTTTACCATTACACAATCAGTCAAAAGCTAATAAATGTACATCAGAACATTTAGCTTTGTTGGCAGAGGAATCAGTGAGTGAGCAAAGATCTGGACCAGGGAAACTGGAGGAATTGCTGAGAGTCAAACATGTCACTGATGTTCAGGCTGTAGAAAAAGGCTAAATGTGAATGGAGCTGCAGAGTAAGGAGCTCATTCTGAGTGGCCCTCGTGCTACAAGTGACCATTTCACATTGCATTGAATATTATTTAACTCACTGTTTATTGCACATTTTGAAAAGTGCAGCTTTGTATTGATACGTACAGTTGAATTTTCTAATTCCTTCTAAACACAGGTTTAGGAGTAAGATGTTTGATGACATGCTAACAGATGTTTGTGTGTCTCTGAAGGTACCCTGACTGGAAACCAAGTCTGCCAAGGTCAGCTGGACTCTTCTTCTTCTGTTTCCAATAATGTGTTTTTAGCTGTGAGCATGAGCTGGGGAGGAATCACTCCTGTCAGTAGGCTGCTCCAAAACATTTCAAATGAGGCCACACAAGAAAAATACACATCCATTCAAATGCTGCTGTTTAAGCTGCCACTTGACACAACTTTACTCTGTCATTTCACTGCTTATGTCTGTCACTCAATGTGTTATCCAGTCAGAGCAGACCATATGGCAGCCGAGCTCTGTGGGATCCCAAGGATCGCTCTCCATCCCATTCCGTGTCTCGGAGCCTCTCAGGTTCTCCCACCCCAAGTCCTCCTCACAACAAACACAGGGTGGGCCCCCATCCCCACAGGCCACACGGGAAGCTCTACTCCCCTCACCATCTCCCTCGCTTCCACCACTGCACAGGTAGACCACAGGCTAGAGAGCAGGGACAGCGTCTACAAAGTGGGACAGTGTACAACTCTGTTACAGCTCCGGCTCACACAGTCCCTCTCACTCACACCCAACCTCCTCCTCCTCCAGAGAGCAGCGGCCTGAGAGGAAGGACAAGGAATCATCAGGTTAGTCAGTGTGTAGCTTTGTTCTTTACAGACTCATGTATGTTCAGAGTCTGACTCTGGAAAGCTCTTTTAAACTCATCTGCTAACGGTGAAGAGAGTTTGTCTGTGCTCAGCTAAAATCACACTTTACCTGTTGTTTACCTGAGATTTCTCACATCACTTCTAGTTTTGGAGCCTTACACAAGAGTGATGTGGAGCTTTCTTTGCTTTCCCTCCTCCCTTTGCTTCGTGCTGTGTCTACAGGGGGTTCCTCTGGCATCGGTGGGAAGCGTCCACACCATGACTCCACTAACACCAACCGACATTCACCCTCCTCTAAGGCGGCTCACAGCTCCAAACGTGGACAGTCCAACATCACAACTGTTAAGAGCGGGATGAAGACTGGAACTAAGATGGCTGAGACAGCAAGTAACAAGGCGGCTGACACAGTGGCTGTTTTTCTCTTTAGTTGTGTAAAGCTTGTCACAGAATTCCACTGTTTTGGACCAAGCTCAGCCACAGCTAACTATGTCTACACACTTCTTTCAGCCTAAAACTAACCAAAGACCAATGCTGTTGCTTTGTAGTGTGCCAGGCCTCCTCCAGCCAAGAAGAAGAAGAAAACAGCCACTCCAGCCTCTCTGGGCTCGTCTGTTTCAGATGGTCTGCTTTATCTGACAGGCATTCCAAACCACGCCTCGGAGCAGGAAGTTACTGACTTGGTCGGGTCCTTTGGCAAGATCAACAACGTGATCCTCATGCCGTGCTCAGAAGAAGAGAGCGGGAAGAGCCAAGGACAGAAGGTACGTCTAAGAGTATCTACATGTTCATGTGTTTTACAAGAAATTTCACTTTGAGATTTGATGTTCCAGAGCAGTTTCAAACAGATGATAGGAAAAATAAAAGAAGAAAAACCAAGTGTTGTCAGTGTTGCAGTTTCCTCATGTCGTGAATATTACTGTGTACAGTGTGCCTTACATATTGGGGCCAATATCAAGTAATACTAGAAGACAACCCGTTTCAATGTGGCATCAATTTCAACATTCTGTGGGTATAAAAGGCTGGTATTGTCAATAAGTCATTCCAAGTTCATCATTCAAACAGCCATGAACACAGGAACAATCTGGCAACAGTCTGGGCAGGCATCACCAGTCAGTGCAAAACAGATTTGGTTATTGTAGATGGATCAGTCACTGCACGTTCTTACCTCAGAGACATCATAGAACCCATCATCACCAATTCCACCAGCACACCCCCAACTTTCTGTTCATGGATGATAATGCTCCACCACATCGCGCCAGAATTGTCACAGCTCCACTTCAGGAAGTCGGAGTGTCTCATATGGTATGGCCAGCAATGTCCCCTGACCTGAACCCCATAGAGCACGTCTGGGACCAGCTGAAGCAGAGACTGGGTGATCGTACCCCACCCCCACGTCACCTGGCAGAACTGCGTGTAGCACTTGTGGAAGAGTGGAACGCATTGCCTCAGAACAACATCATGAGGCTAGTGAGGAGCATGAGACGTCGCTGTCATTGCAGCAAATGGTGGAAACACCCGCTACTGACATTGTCCATTTTTGTTATTTGGGGCTGTCCTTGTTATTGTCTAAATTTTTGGGGTAATAAATATTAAACTAATGAAAAGGGTGTTTCTTCTCATTCATTATTAGTAATATCAAAGGGAACTTTTAATTATTTCATTAAAATAAGTAATAAACTTTTACTTATTTTTTCCAAATAGGAAAAGCACTCATGTAAATAACAATTTCCCTAACTTACTGTGAGTAGTGTATGTTGTTCACTCAACCTGCCCATTTCAAACCTGCACTCAGATATGATTATTTCTGACTTCACAGCAAACCTGCTTCAGGACAGGAGAAGGGTCCTGCCGGGGAAGACTCAGGTAGGACAACAAAAAACCGCCACTGCTCGTCTGCAGGCAGTCAGTGCTACTATATCCACATCTATCACTGTCAACAAATACTCAGTATATGTAGTTAAAATCACAGTCTGTTAACTATACCTGATCACATGGAATAAACTGTAGCTTAGTCACATGTAGTCTGGTTTGTGATGTCTTGCTTTTGCTGGCTTGTAGTTGTGATGTGTATGAAAACATACTGAGTGTAGCATCTTCCCCCCCCTACTCCCCACTGCAGGAGCTGAGGCTGAACACAAGACGTCTGATGAGGTACAGTTTCCGTCACTTCATCACATTTTCTTGTGTTTCAGCCTGATACTAAAATCCTTTCAGGTCATTTTCCCCCTCATCAGTCTGAAAACAGAATTTTATGTTTGGAAATGTACAAAAAGGAAAACCTAAGTTCAGCTAAATGTCTGTTAAATTCACTTGTTCTGTAATGTCTCCTACAGAAAGGCATGGTGTTGATCACAGGACTTCCTGAGAGCAGCTGCTCAGAGAGTGACATCATCAAGCTGATCCAGCCCTTTGACACGCCCTCTGACCTCATCCTGGCAAAACAAATGGGAAAGGTTGGTGTGATCACACCTGGACACCAGTAATACATGTAGCCATGCAAGCTGCTTCTGTCATAGCTTAAACTACTATCACAGGCTCAGTGGGACTGCTTTGTGGACAGTCCACACACTCAATCTGTCCATAGATACTAGTTTCTGGATTGTTGACCTGTTACAAAGTTCATCTTCCTACAGCACCGTGTTAAAATCATCCTTATTGTATGTTAGGTGCTTGTGTCAGTGGCAGACACAGAGATTGCTCAAGAGATAGTGAAATGTACATTTACACTAAGCTCTTACACTAGTTTTTCTTAGAAAAAGTACATTAAAGTAAGAAAACAGTATTTTTCATGGGTATAGTAATATTGCAGAAACCCTCATTTACTGATGGTAATGAATATGTCTTCTGTATATCTTCTGCTTTAGTCTTCTGTGAACCTTGATCCACTAATTATCTGCTGGCTAATCAGTGACTGTATGTCCTTTGTGTCCTTCAGGAGAGTACTGTTCCAGTGGGCTGGAGCAGGCTCTTGGTGATCAGTAATGTCCCCAACATGTCCTCTGGCTCCTCTGAGGTCCAAAAACTGGTGCCAGGCTTTGGTACCGTCATCAAGACCCTCGTGCTCAACAACATGGTGAGGGCTGTTTGTCTGTGCAGCTGCAGACATGCTAATCCGTGAGATCCTCAGCCACCCCTGTCCTGAATGTCCGTGTCCTCACACACAGCTCTGTCCTGGGCTGAAAATCCAAATCACATTTTGCTCTTTATCTGTAAAGACATGTAACATGCTGTTGATGTGATGTTGTGCCTCTTCCTGCTTAGGTCATTTGTGAGATGGCGACTGCAGCCATGGCATTCTCTGTTTACAAACGCTTCCAGACGTTTCCGTGCATCATCCAGAACAACCCCCTGTTCTTCTCCCGCAAGCCGGACCCCAAGGCCAACACACAGACAAAAGTCATCACTACGTACCTTGAGTCGTCTGAGGTCGGTAATTGCTTGCTCATTATTCAGTTAGACATATTTCTTATCTACTACTGACATGATGTCCTGCAGCGTCAGCTCCATGTGCACGTGTTTGATGTCACACTGCTCAATAGCTCCTTGTGTCTGGTCATAGGATGCACCTGCTAACGGCACAAGCAGCCAAACAGCAGCAGCTGCAGAGGAAGAGGAGGCTGTCCATATAGAGAAGTCTCAACCTCCTTTGGAGGAGGTGGAAAAAGACGCTTCTGGGACAGACCAGAAGATGAAGAGCACAGAGAAGACGGCTGGTGAAGACCAAGCTTTGGGAGAAAACGCCAGCAAAGACAGCATCAGAAGCCATGAGCCTAGCGCTGCTGTTTCCCACTCTTCAGCTGCACAAGACGCCAAAGCAGAAGCAGTCATGGATATAGACATGAGGGAAACATCTGCTGATAAAACTGTCACAGAGACAGTAGGAGACAATAAAGGAGTCAATCCATCTGAAGCAGGAAAGGACAAGGCTGCAGGTGCCCAAGAGACAAAGGCATCTGTCTGTAATGGCAGAGCAGCTTCAGGTACATTTTAGCTTTTCTCTACATGTTTGATGGGGGGTGTCCGAGACTTAAATGTCCACAGTCTTATGACGTCAGTCCTTTTCTGGGTTACTGCTTCTAGGACACACCCATGGAGGTTGCCATAGAAACAGCAGTATCGGATGCCACAGCGACTCTGCTCAAGTCTTATCAACAAGTTTCAGAGTCTGAACCTGTGAGAGCACCAACAGCTGACTCCTCAGACAGGTCGTCAGGTTTAACACCCGGTCCGGTCCTCACCGCTGCAGCATCCACCTTACCAGCTCCACAGGCTGAGTCCTCTCTCAGCCAAACACCTGAGACTGGTACAGCCTCACACTGATTTCACTTCTACCATCAACACAAGGAAACACAGTCTTTCCTAGATATTTTTCTTTATTTGTTTTTGGTTTCAAATTGTAAATTTGGCCTGAAATCTGTCTTTATGTTTAGAAATCACACCACTGCCCACCCTGGACTCCACCCCAGAGGTCCAACACCTGTCCGTGCCTGCCCCTGCAGCATCAGGTAACCCACCTGAAGCTGCCCCTGCAGACGCCTCCTCAAACAGCCCAGCCATAGGAGCAGTGACCGCAGAGAGTGAGGACCATAAGAAAGAGGAGAGTCCTCTCAGTCACAGCCAGGCCAAGGAGGAGGAGACCATGCTGGTGTTGGACAAAACAGAAAGACAGGAGAAGATGTAGGACCAGGAGGACAAAGACACGGGAGCTCCTGCTGCAGAGACAGGTACGCTTTGATTTTCTTTGAAGTAGAACTGTGAGTGGCAGCAGTTCCTCAGTGGGTAGAGAATCAGGCTTGATGATGGATGATGGGACGTTGTCCTCGGGGCAGGTACTTGCCATAAGTCATTGCAGGTGTTTAATAACAGCACCAAGATGAAGACACATGAAGTCCATTTGGAAAATGCTTAATTATTAGCTTATCTGCTTTGTTGAGCAAAGCCAGGACCAGGTCTTTTTATCCCTGTGTATGTCCTAGATTGGACTTTAAAGCAGTTCCTGTCTCTTCTAGGAAAGCAACAGATGTCCAAAGACCAAACAAACGGAGAAGAGGAGAGTATGAAGAAGACATTACAGATGAAAACACCCATGAGCACGGACTACTCCCTCCCCCCTTTTGACCCCAGCAATCCAGTTGGTATGACACTATTTATTCACCGTGACTGTTCATCACTGTTTTCTTTACATGTGTATTTCCACAGTCACTCTCGTGTGTGGGTGTGTGTCCTCAGGTATGGAGTTCTTAGTCCCAAAGACCGCTTTCTTCTGTACAGTATGTAATCCATTCTTCAGCGGAACCAAAGAAGCTGAGATCAACCACTGCAGAACCATCAAACACTACGAGAACCTAAAGGTAGGCAGCTCATGGTTATTTGTTGCACTTTCTCCCTCTTTTATTCTGCTCCATTTTCACACTTACTGTGATACAGGTGATAAAACGTCCACGTGTGTTCACAAAGAGTGTTTTTCCTTTTGTCCTCCTCTTGTAGAAATACCTGCAGACTGAGAAGACGGTGAATGTGACGGACAAACCAGACCCCAGCTGAATGTGGCTGTGAAGCTTTTGACTCACTTTTGCCATTCCCCTCCTTTTGTATCGTCTCTTTATTTCTCTCTCAAGGTCCAGATTCTCACACTGGTATAGATTAGTCTCATGTCTCCATTTAAATATGACGTCAACAAAATGTATTTACTAAATTGTGGCTTGTCGCTCATTCACAATCTCAGTGTCTGATAATATTTGATAGAAGTCTGTTATCAATGATTTATAGCATCATAAAACCACACACTGTCATCACAATAACCTTAAAGCAAAGATGAAAATCTCACTTCATCAACTTGTATCTTTACACCTGCACTGATTTTCATTGGCATGTACAGTAAATTGCTAATACACTATTTTAGACTGTCTGCTACTCACACTATTTGCTATTCTATATGTTGCCTGTCATTTACATAGTGCTTATATCCAAAGGGCTTTATATTTGGCTCTTGTTTACCCATTCAAATACACACACACACACACACACACACACACAGATGGCAGTGCTTGCCACTTCTGCATGTGGACAGGAGGAGCTGAGGATCAAACTGCCAGCCCAGTTCCAGCAGCTCCTCCTGCAGTGAGAGCCACTGGCCACATGCCTGAGACAACCTTGGCATGACTACAGCCAGTGACGTCCACGCCTCAGTGACTGTGGGGTAAACACTCAAACCAGGGATCCTTTGTGTGGAACTTGTCAAGTCCCAGCTTATTAGCAGGACATTTATTTCAGCACAAAATGGCAGTACACTCTGTTCTAAGCTCAGAGCATCAACCTGTTTCTGACACAGTCTTACAAATCCTTTCATACCTCACAAGGCTTCATATCATCACTTAGATTAGCTTTTCTGTGTGTCAGAGTCTTGTGTTACCGTGGAGTGTCATCAGGTTCAAGGTGACTAAACTATGGCCATAAACTGTTTCCTCACTATGAGTTAAAGATCTTTTCTTACAGATATAGCATAGATAGACAGATAGCTGCTGGGGACAGTGGCATCCAGACGGGCCAGTCTTCATAGCGGTCCAACAACAACAAGGTATGACAAGGCCATATGATGACAATATTTCACAAATTTTACCAGGGTATGTAAACTTATGAGCACAACTGTGTGTGTGTGTGTGTTGATGTGATTTTCTTAAACCAGGCTGCAACAGGCTACACATATTTTGTTGAGCTTGGTTTCTTATGTTTTCTTTCTTTCCTTCTTTGCTTCTTTTTTTCATCTTTCTGAAAACTTTCCGGTAAAGTTTCCTTGAAGGCACAATGGTACTCTGTGCTGGGCTGAATTCCACACTGATTGTTACTAATACTGTCATCTAATACTGTCTGTACACAGTATTATTTATGTATATACAGCAGCTATTTTTCTTAGTTTAGTTTCTTAGTTATTCTGCTACTGGAATAGTGTTTATTAATCTTGTTCTGGCCATATTGGTCTCTTACTTATATTTTACTCACTGTACTGTACCCCTGCTGTTGCTAAATGCAATTTCCCCACTGAGGGACTAATAAAGGATTTTCTAATCTTACAGAGCTTTATTTCCAACATGGTGTTGGAGCATCTCTCTCTGTGTTTCTCTCTCTCCCTGAGAGAGAAAACTCTCTGTTTCTCTCTCAGGGAGAGAGAGAGGAGGACAGAGTCTGGTGGCCGGAGTCACATCTGTATTCAGTTCTCCTGGATATTAACCTCACAGACGCTCAAAATGAACCGTTATCAGTAAGGATCCGCAGCATGAGCGGAACGAAAGCGACTGAATGCCCCCAGCAAAGACGTTGGTAGCCTGAGACACCGGCGACGCACCCCCACCAGAGCTGTCCCTACCTCCTCAGAAACGTTGAGTCAGTGAAGGAAGGCTCCTCATTTATATCATCTGGCTGCCGCCGTAGTGACGTCAGAGCCGTTGCCTGGGAATCAAAGGCAGGTGAGATGGTGACGTCATGAGCCACACCTCCTCTGAGCTGCTGCTCACTGGATGCTTTTTGCTTTTGACTCCATTCACAGTTAAACTTTACAAACTGTTGAGAGTGAAAATCCCAGCAAGTGTAGGGGTGTTCTGATACATCAGTCAGATTGTTGAAAAATTCAAAAGCATTCCAAAGACAGTGTAAAGAATAAAAATGATCAAGTGCAGCTCTACACTTTGATTAAAAGTCATTCCAAACAGATTCGTGGCTTCACAGATGTGAACAGCATATAAGCTAAAAGCGTCTTAACCATGTTTAGTGGAGGAACCACTGGATGTTCAGGGGAACCACCTGAATATTTGAAGTTTGATTTCAGACCTCACCCCCTCATCAGCACTGCAGCACTTCACCAGCTTCTAATGGGCTCAATCCCTCAGTTTGTCAGTTACCTGGCCCAGCTGGACTGGTAACCAGTGTTAATCAATGCAGTTCATTCACACAATGATTGCATAAGAAAATTGAAGTGTGCGCTTATGTGCAATACACAATGTATAGAAGAACATTTGTCATGTATGACTTAATTTAATACTGTAGGTTCATACATGATCATCCACAGGTTAAGCTGACATTCATGCACCTGTCCTGACAAGATGCTACATGTGATTCATCTCAAATTGGGAGGGGCCGTTCTTATCCCCCCTTAATATGCAAAATATTAGTTTCACCCAGTCCAGCGGTGCGGAATCATCCCAGTCTAACGTTAGGTTCATAGACTGTATAAAACACGGACGTAGCACCCGTGACGTCACCCATTGGTTTCAGGGAGTCGGTTTTGTGACCAAACCATGGGCATTTGAGCTGCGCCATCTTGGATTTTAGTGGGAGTGAACTTTCCATATTTGGCGGAGAGGCGGTTACTCTATGGGTCAGCCGGCCGAGAACACCCCCCCACTTAGCTCGGAGAAACCAAGCTAGCGTACCTGAAAGTTAGTTCATTGCAAACTATAACACCACAGCACTTGAAGTAATAATCTTTAATTGAGGTCATACTACATAAGAAATAAAGCCAAAAAAATCCGCCAAAAATCATCTTAAAAGTTAATGTTAACGTTACAACTCTTTGAAATTACTATCTAAAATGATGTTAAGAATTATTTTCAAGAACTTATTATTACTGTCATATTAATGATAATAAAAATAACGATAATTATAATAATAATAATATATTAAAATGTTTAATATTTACCGGATTTTGCCGCTGCCTCCATCCACTATCCACTTACAGTTACATCAGCACACAAACAACAGCAGCCACTTACTGACGGAGCTGCTCTGTCCATGCAACGTCGGACTCCTTAAACAGAAAAATGAGACAAAATAAAATTGTAGCCTAGTATTCCTGCAATAAACAGACTCTGAGAGCATGGAACACACCGCAACAGCGTTCCAAACATTAGCTGCTGTGGTCATCTATCTGTATCAGCAGAGACCAAAAATCGGCGATTAAGTCATAAGCCAGCGGCAAAATATGCTAATACATGATAGTTAGTACAGTCTACACTACAACAAGCCATACTGTCACAAAAACCTGTCCGAACATTGACAAACAAAGGTCATACTTAAGTATGACGTTTTTTGGCCGATTTTGATGCCCTACTATACTATGACGTTTTTTGGCACATTTTGAGGTCATACTAAAGTATGACTTTTTTTGGCCAATTTTGACGCCTTACTATACTATGACGTTTTTTATGACATTTTTAGGTCATAGTAAAGTATGACTTTTTTTGGCCCATTTTGACGCCTTACTATACTATGACGTTTTTTATGACATTTTGTGGTCATACTAAAGTATGACTTTTTTTGGCCGATTTTGACGCCCTACTATACTATGACTTTTTGTTGGCACATTTTGACGCCTTACTATACTATGACGTTTTTTGGCCCATTTTGACGCCTTACTATACTATGACGTTTTTTGGCCCATTTTGAGGCCTTACTATACTATGACGTTTTTTATGACATTTTGAGGTCATAGTAAAGTATGACTTTTTTTGGCCCGTTTTGACACCTTACTATACTATTACGTTTTTTATGACATTTTGAGGTCATACTAAAGTATGACTTTTTTTGGCCGATTTTGACGCCCTACTATACTATGACTTTTTGTTGGCACATTTTGACGCCTTACTATACTATGACGTTTTTTGGCCCATTTTGACGCCTTACTATACTATGACGTTTTTTGGCCCATTTTGAGGCCTTACTATACTATGACGTTTTTTATGACATTTTGAGGTCATAGTAAAGTATGACTTTTTTTGGCCCGTTTTGACACCTTACTATACTATTACGTTTTTTATGACATTTTGAGGTCATACTAAAGTATGACTTTTTTTGGCCCATTTTGACGCCTTACTATACTATGACGTTTTTTATGACATTTTGAGGTCATAGTAAAGTATGACTTTTTTTGGCCCATTTTGACGCCTTACTATACTATGACGTTTTTTATGACATTTTGAGGTCATACTAAAGTATGACTTTTTTTGGCCCATTTTGACGCCTTACTATACTATGACGTTTTTTATGACATTTTGAGGTCATAGTAAAGTATGACTTTTTTTGGCCCATTTTGACGCCTTACTATACTATGACGTTTTTATGACATTTTGAGGTCATACTAAAGTATGACTTTTTTTGGCCCATTTTGACGCCCTACTATACTATGACGTTTTTTGGCACATTTTGAGGTCATACTAAAGTATGACATTTTTTGGCCCATTTTGACGCCTTACTATACTATGACGTTTTTTGGCACATTTTGTGGTCATAGTAAAGTATGACTTTTTTTGGCCCATTTTGACGCCTTACTATACTGTGACGTTTTTTATGACATTTTGAGGTCATACTAAAGTATGACTTTTTTTGGCCCATTTTGACGCCTTACTATACTATGACGTTTTTTATGACATTTTGAGGTCATAGTAAAGTATGACTTTTTTTGGCCCATTTTGACGACTTACTATACTATGACGTTTTTTATGACATTTTGAGGTCATAGTAAAGTATGACTTTTTTTTGCCCATTTTGACGCCTTACTATACTATGATGTTTTTTATGACATTTTGAGGTCATAGTAAAGTATGGCTTTTTTTGGCCCATTTTGACGCCTTACTATACTATGACATTTTTTATGACATTTTGAGGTCATACTAAAGTATGACTTTTTTTGGCCCATTTTGACGCCGTACTATACTATGACGTTTTTTGGCACATTTTGAGGTCATAGTAAAGTATGACTTTTTTCGGCCGATTTTTGACGCCTTACTATACTATGACGTTTTTATGACATTTTGAGGTCATACTAAAGTATGACTTTTTTTGGCCCATTTTGACGCCCTACTATACTATGACGTTTTTTGGCACATTTTGAGGTCATACTAAAGTATGACATTTTTTGGCCCATTTTGACGCCTTACTATACTATGACGTTTTTTGGCACATTTTGTGGTCATAGTAAAGTATGACTTTTTTTGGCCCATTTTGACGCCTTACTATACTGTGACGTTTTTTATGACATTTTGAGGTCATACTAAAGTATGACTTTTTTTGGCCCATTTTGACGCCTTACTATACTATGACGTTTTTTATGACATTTTGAGGTCATAGTAAAGTATGACTTTTTTTGGCCCATTTTGAGGTCATACTAAAGTATGACTTTTTTTGGCCCATTTTGACGCCTTACTATACTATGATGTTTCTTGGCCGATTTTGACGCCTTACTATACTATGACGTTTTTTGGCCAATTTTGACGCCCTACTATACTATGACTTTTTGTTGGCACATTTTGACGCCTTACTATACTATGACGTTTTTTGGCCCATTTTGACGCCTTACTATACTATGACGTTTTTTGGCCCATTTTGAGGCCTTACTATACTATGACGTTTTTTATGACATTTTGAGGTCATAGTAAAGTATGACTTTTTTTGGCCCGTTTTGACACC
This sequence comes from Toxotes jaculatrix, assembly GCF_017976425.1. Taxonomy (NCBI): domain Eukaryota; kingdom Metazoa; phylum Chordata; class Actinopteri; family Toxotidae; genus Toxotes; species Toxotes jaculatrix. Next base: position 27,511,038 of record NC_054397.1, on the reverse strand, counting down.
TTACTATACTATGACGTTTTTTATGACATTTTGAGGTCATACTAAAGTATGACTTTTTTTGGCCGATTTTGACGCCCTACTATACTATGACTTTTTGTTGGCACATTTTGACGCCTTACTATACTATGACGTTTTTTGGCCCATTTTGACGCCTTACTATACTATGACGTTTTTTGGCCCATTTTGAGGCCTTACTATACTATGACGTTTTTTATGACATTTTGAGGTCATAGTAAAGTATGACTTTTTTTGGCCCGTTTTGACACCTTACTATACTATTACGTTTTTTATGACATTTTGAGGTCATACTAAAGTATGACTTTTTTTGGCCCATTTTGACGCCTTACTATACTATGACGTTTTTTATGACATTTTGAGGTCATAGTAAAGTATGACTTTTTTTGGCCCATTTTGACGCCTTACTATACTATGACATTTTTTATGACATTTTGAGGTCATACTAAAGTATGACTTTTTTTGGCCCATTTTGACGCCTTACTATACTATGACGTTTTTTATGACATTTTGAGGTCATAGTAAAGTATGACTTTTTTTGGCCCATTTTGACGCCTTACTATACTATGACGTTTTTATGACATTTTGAGGTCATACTAAAGTATGACTTTTTTTGGCCCATTTTGACGCCCTACTATACTATGACGTTTTTTGGCACATTTTGAGGTCATACTAAAGTATGACATTTTTTGGCCCATTTTGACGCCTTACTATACTATGACGTTTTTTGGCACATTTTGTGGTCATAGTAAAGTATGACTTTTTTTGGCCCATTTTGACGCCTTACTATACTGTGACGTTTTTTATGACATTTTGAGGTCATACTAAAGTATGACTTTTTTTGGCCCATTTTGACGCCTTACTATACTATGACGTTTTTTATGACATTTTGAGGTCATAGTAAAGTATGACTTTTTTTGGCCCATTTTGACGACTTACTATACTATGACGTTTTTTATGACATTTTGAGGTCATAGTAAAGTATGACTTTTTTTGGCCCATTTTGACGCCTTACTATACTATGACGTTTTTTATGACATTTTGAGGTCATAGTAAAGTATGACTTTTTTTGGCCCATTTTGACGCCTTACTATACTATGACGTTTTTTATGACATTTTGAGGTCATACTAAAGTATGACTTTTTTTGGCCCATTTTGACGCCGTACTATACTATGACGTTTTTTGGCACATTTTGAGGTCATAGTAAAGTATGACTTTTTTCGGCCGATTTTTGACGCCTTACTATACTATGACGTTTTTATGACATTTTGAGGTCATACTAAAGTATGACTTTTTTTGGCCCATTTTGACGCCCTACTATACTATGACGTTTTTTGGCACATTTTGAGGTCATACTAAAGTATGACATTTTTTGGCCCATTTTGACGCCTTACTATACTATGACGTTTTTTGGCACATTTTGTGGTCATAGTAAAGTATGACTTTTTTTGGCCCATTTTGACGCCTTACTATACTGTGACGTTTTTTATGACATTTTGAGGTCATACTAAAGTATGACTTTTTTTGGCCCATTTTGACGCCTTACTATACTATGACGTTTTTTATGACATTTTGAGGTCATAGTAAAGTATGACTTTTTTTGGCCCATTTTGAGGTCATACTAAAGTATGACTTTTTTTGGCCCATTTTGACGCCTTACTATACTATGATGTTTCTTGGCCGATTTTGACGCCTTACTATACTATGACGTTTTTTGGCCAATTTTGACGCCTTACTATACTATGACATTTTTTGGCACATTTTGAGGTCATACTAAAGTATGACTTTTTTTGGCACATTTTGACGCCTTACTATACTATGACGTTTTTTATGACATTTTGAGGTCATAGTAAAGTATGACTTTTTTTGGCCCATTTTGACGCCTTACTATACTATGACGTTTTTTATGACATTTTGAGGTCATACTAAAATATGACTTTTTTTGGCCCATTTTGACGCCTTACTATACTATGACGTTTTTTATGACATTTTGAGGTCATACTAAAGTATGACTTTTTTTGGCCCATTTTGACGCCTTACTATACTATGACGTTTTTTATGACATTTTGAGGTCATACTAAAGTATGACTTTTTTTGGCCCATTTTGACGCCTTACTATACTATGATGTTTTTTATGACATTTTGAGGTCATACTAAAGTATGACTTTTTTTGGCCCATTTTGACGCCTTACTATACTATGACGTTTTTTGGCAAATTTTGAGGTCATAGTAAAGTATGACTTTTTTTGGCCCATTTTGACGCCTTACTATACTATGACGTTTTTTATGACATTTTGAGGTCATAGTAAAGTATGACTTTTTTTGGCCCATTTTGACGCCTTACTATACTATGACATTTTTTGGCACATTTTGAGGTCATACTAAAGTATGACTTTTTTTGGCCCATTTTGACGCCTTACTATACTATGACGTTTTTTATGACATTTTGAGGTCATACTAAAGTATGACTTTTTTTGGCCCATTTTGACGCCTTACTATACTATGACGTTTTTTGGCTGATTTTGACGCCTTACTATACTATGACGTTTTTTATGACATTTTGAGGTCATACTAAAGTATGACTTTTTTTGGCCCATTTTGACGCCTTACTATACTATGACGTTTTTTGGCCCATTTTGACGCCTTACTATACTATGACGTTTTTTGGCACATTTTGAGGTCATAGTAAAGTATGACTTTTTTTGGCCCATTTTGACGCCTTACTATACTATGACGTTTTTTATGACATTTTGAGGTCATAGTAAAGTATGACTTTTTTTGGCCCATTTTGACGCCTTACTATACTATGACGTTTTTTGGCACATTTTGAGGTCATACTAAAGTATGACTTTTTTTGGCCCATTTTGACGCCTTACTATACCATGACGTTTTTTATGACATTTTGAGGTCATAGTAAAGTATGACTTTTTTTGGCCCATTTTGACGCCTTACTATACTATGACGTTTTTTGGCACATTTTGACGCCTTACTATACTATGACGTTTTTTGGCCCATTTTGACGCCTTACTATACCATGACGTTCTTTATGACATTTTGAGGTCATAGTAAAGTATGACTTTTTTTGGCCCATTTTGACGCCTTACTATACTATGACGTTTTTTATGACATTTTGAGGTCATACTAAAGTATGACTTTTTTTGGCCCATTTTGACGCCTTACTATACTATGACGTTTTTTGGCTGATTTTGACGCCTTACTATACTATGACGTTTTTTATGACATTTTGAGGTCATACTAAAGTATGACTTTTTTTGGCCCATTTTGACGAATTACTATACTATGACGTTTTTTATGACATTTTGAGGTCATACTAAAGTATGACTTTTTTTGGCCCATTTTGACGCCTTACTATACTATGACGTTTTTTATGACATTTTGAGGTCATAGTAAAGTATGACTTTTTTTGGCCCATTTTGACGACTTACTATACTATGACGTTTTTTATGACATTTTGAGGTCATAGTAAAGTATGACTTTTTTTGGCCCATTTTGACGCCTTACTATACTATGATGTTTTTTATGACATTTTGAGGTCATAGTAAAGTATGACTTTTTTTGGCCCATTTTGACGCCTTACTATACTATGACATTTTTTATGACATTTTGAGGTCATACTAAAGTATGACTTTTTTTGGCCCATTTTGACGCCGTACTATACTATGACGTTTTTTGGCACATTTTGAGGTCATAGTAAAGTATGACTTTTTTCGGCCGATTTTTGACGCCTTACTATACTATGACGTTTTTATGACATTTTGAGGTCATACTAAAGTATGACTTTTTTTGGCCCATTTTGACGCCCTACTATACTATGACGTTTTTTGGCACATTTTGAGGTCATACTAAAGTATGACATTTTTTGGCCCATTTTGACGCCTTACTATACTATGACGTTTTTTGGCACATTTTGTGGTCATAGTAAAGTATGACTTTTTTTGGCCCATTTTGACGCCTTACTATACTGTGACGTTTTTTATGACATTTTGAGGTCATACTAAAGTATGACTTTTTTTGGCCCATTTTGACGCCTTACTATACTATGACGTTTTTTATGACATTTTGAGGTCATAGTAAAGTATGACTTTTTTTGGCCCATTTTGAGGTCATACTAAAGTATGACTTTTTTTGGCCCATTTTGACGCCTTACTATACTATGATGTTTCTTGGCCGATTTTGACGCCTTACTATACTATGACGTTTTTTGGCCAATTTTGACGCCCTACTATACTATGACTTTTTGTTGGCACATTTTGACGCCTTACTATACTATGACGTTTTTTGGCCCATTTTGACGCCTTACTATACTATGACGTTTTTTGGCCCATTTTGAGGCCTTACTATACTATGACGTTTTTTATGACATTTTGAGGTCATAGTAAAGTATGACTTTTTTTGGCCCGTTTTGACACCTTACTATACTATTACGTTTTTTATGACATTTTGAGGTCATACTAAAGTATGACTTTTTTTGGCCGATTTTGACGCCCTACTATACTATGACTTTTTGTTGGCACATTTTGACGCCTTACTATACTATGACGTTTTTTGGCCCATTTTGACGCCTTACTATACTATGACGTTTTTTGGCCCATTTTGAGGCCTTACTATACTATGACGTTTTTTATGACATTTTGAGGTCATAGTAAAGTATGACTTTTTTTGGCCCGTTTTGACACCTTACTATACTATTACGTTTTTTATGACATTTTGAGGTCATACTAAAGTATGACTTTTTTTGGCCCATTTTGACGCCTTACTATACTATGACGTTTTTTATGACATTTTGAGGTCATAGTAAAGTATGACTTTTTTTGGCCCATTTTGACGCCTTACTATACTATGACATTTTTTATGACATTTTGAGGTCATACTAAAGTATGACTTTTTTTGGCCCATTTTGACGCCTTACTATACTATGACGTTTTTTATGACATTTTGAGGTCATAGTAAAGTATGACTTTTTTTGGCCCATTTTGACGCCTTACTATACTATGACGTTTTTATGACATTTTGAGGTCATACTAAAGTATGACTTTTTTTGGCCCATTTTGACGCCCTACTATACTATGACGTTTTTTGGCACATTTTGAGGTCATACTAAAGTATGACATTTTTTGGCCCATTTTGACGCCTTACTATACTATGACGTTTTTTGGCACATTTTGTGGTCATAGTAAAGTATGACTTTTTTTGGCCCATTTTGACGCCTTACTATACTGTGACGTTTTTTATGACATTTTGAGGTCATACTAAAGTATGACTTTTTTTGGCCCATTTTGACGCCTTACTATACTGTGACGTTTTTTATGACATTTTGAGGTCATACTAAAGTATGACTTTTTTTGGCCCATTTTGACGACTTACTATACTATGACGTTTTTTATGACATTTTGAGGTCATAGTAAAGTATGACTTTTTTTGGCCCATTTTGACGCCTTACTATACTATGACGTTTTTTATGACATTTTGAGGTCATAGTAAAGTATGACTTTTTTTGGCCCATTTTGACGCCTTACTATACTATGACGTTTTTTGGCACATTTTGTGGTCATAGTAAAATATGACTTTTTTTGGCCCATTTTGACGCCTTACTATACTATGACGTTTTTTATGACATTTTGAGGTCATACTAAAGTATGACTTTTTTTGGCCCATTTTGACGCCTTACTATACTATGACGTTTTTTATGACATTTTGAGGTCATACTAAAGTATGACTTTTTTTGGCCCATTTTGACGCCTTACTATACTATGATGTTTTTTATGACATTTTGAGGTCATACTAAAGTATGACTTTTTTTGGCCCATTTTGACGCCTTACTATACTATGACGTTTTTTGGCAAATTTTGAGGTCATAGTAAAGTATGACTTTTTTTGGCCCATTTTGACGCCTTACTATACTATGACGTTTTTTTTGACATTTTGAGGTCATAGTAAAGTATGACTTTTTTTGGCCCATTTTGACGCCTTACTATACTATGAGGTTTTTTATGACATTTTGAGGTCATACTAAAGTATGACTTTTTTTGGCCCATATGACGCCTTACTATACTATGACGTTTTTTGGCACATTTTGAGGTCATACTAAATTATGACTTTTTTTGGCCCATTTTGACGCCTTACTATACTATGACGTTTTTAATGACATTTTGAGGTCATACTAAAGTATGACTTTTTTTGGCCCATTTTGACGCCTTACTATACTATGACGTTTTTTGGCCGATTTTGACGCCTTACTATATTATGACGTTTTTTGGCCCATTTTGACGCCTTACTATACTATGACGTTTTTTGGCCCATTTTGACGCCTTACTATACTATGACGTTTTTTATGACATTTTGAGGTCATAGTAAAGTATGACTTTTTTTTGCCCGTTTTGACACCTTACTATACTATTACGTTTTTTATGACATTTTGAGGTCATACTAAAGTATGACTTTTTTTGGCCCATTTTGACGCCTTACTATACTATGACGTTTTTTATGACATTTTGAGGTCATAGTAAAGTATGACTTTTTTTGGCCCATTTTGACGCCTTACTATACTATGACATTTTTTGGCACATTTTGAGGTCATACTAAAGTATGACTTTTTTTGGCCCATTTTGACGCCTTACTATACTATGACGTTTTTTATGACATTTTGAGGTCATACTAAAGTATGACTTTTTTTGGCCCATTTTGACGCCTTACTATACTATGACGTTTTTTATGACATTTTGAGGTCATAGTAAAGTATGACTTTTTTTGGCCCATTTTGAGGTCATACTAAAGTATGACTTTTTTTGGCCCATTTTGACGCCTTACTATACTATGATGTTTCTTGGCCGATTTTGACGCCTTACTATACTATGACATTTTTTGGCCAATTTTGACGCCTTACTATACTATGACGTTTTTTGGCACATTTTGAGGTCATACTAAAGTATGACTTTTTTTGGCCCATTTTGACGCCTTACTATACTATGACGTTTTTAATGACATTTTGAGGTCATACTAAAGTATGACTTTTTTTGGCCCATTTTGACGCCTTACTATACTATGACGTTTTTTGGCCCATTTTGACGCCTTACTATATTATGACGTTTTTTGGCCCATTTTGACGCCTTACTATACTATGACGTTTTTTGGCCCATTTTGACGCCTTACTATACTATGACGTTTTTTATGACATTTTGAGGTCATAGTAAAGTATGACTTTTTTTGGCCCGTTTTGACACCTTACTATACTATTACGTTTTTTATGGCATTTTGAGGTCATACTAAAGTATGACTTTTTTTGGCCCATTTTGACGCCTTACTATACTATGACGTTTTTTATGACATTTTGAGGTCATAGTAAAGTATGACTTTTTTTGGCCCATTTTGACGCCTTACTATACTATGACATTTTTTGGCACATTTTGAGGTCATACTAAAGTATGACTTTTTTTGGCCCATTTTGACGCCTTACTATACTATGACGTTTTTTGGCACATTTTGAGGTCATAGTAAAGTATGACTTTTTTTGGCCCATTTTGACGCCTTACTATACTATGACGTTTTTTATGACATTTTGAGGTCATAGTAAAGTATGACTTTTTTTGGCCCATTTTGACGCCTTACTATACTATGACGTTTTTTGGCCCATTTTGACGCCTTACTATACTATGACGTTTTTTGGCCCATTTTGACGCCTTACTATACTATGACGTTTTTTGGCACATTTTGAGGTCATAGTAAAGTATGACTTTTTTTGGCCCATTTTGACGCCTTACTATACTATGACGTTTTTTATGACATTTTGAGGTCATACTAAAGTATGACTTTTTTTGGCCGATTTTGACGCCCTACTATACTATGACTTTTTGTTGGCACATTTTGACGCCTTACTATACTATGACGTTTTTTGGCCCATTTTGACGCCTTACTATACTATGACGTTTTTTGGCCCATTTTGAGGCCTTACTATACTATGACGTTTTTTATGACATTTTGAGGTCATAGTAAAGTATGACTTTTTTTGGCCCGTTTTGACACCTTACTATACTATTACGTTTTTTATGACATTTTGAGGTCATACTAAAGTATGACTTTTTTTGGCCCATTTTGACGCCTTACTATACTATGACGTTTTTTATGACATTTTGAGGTCATAGTAAAGTATGACTTTTTTTGGCCCATTTTGACGCCTTACTATACTATGACGTTTTTTATGACATTTTGAGGTCATACTAAAGTATGACTTTTTTTGGCCCATTTTGACGCCTTACTATACTATGACGTTTTTTATGACATTTTGAGGTCATAGTAAAGTATGACTTTTTTTGGCCCATTTTGACGCCTTACTATACTATGACGTTTTTATGACATTTTGAGGTCATACTAAAGTATGACTTTTTTTGGCCCATTTTGACGCCCTACTATACTATGACGTTTTTTGGCACATTTTGAGGTCATACTAAAGTATGACATTTTTTGGCCCATTTTGACGCCTTACTATACTATGACGTTTTTTGGCACATTTTGTGGTCATAGTAAAGTATGACTTTTTTTGGCCCATTTTGACGCCTTACTATACTGTGACGTTTTTTATGACATTTTGAGGTCATACTAAAGTATGACTTTTTTTGGCCCATTTTGACGCCTTACTATACTATGACGTTTTTTATGACATTTTGAGGTCATAGTAAAGTATGACTTTTTTTGGCCCATTTTGACGACTTACTATACTATGACGTTTTTTATGACATTTTGAGGTCATAGTAAAGTATGACTTTTTTTTGCCCATTTTGACGCCTTACTATACTATGATGTTTTTTATGACATTTTGAGGTCATAGTAAAGTATGACTTTTTTTGGCCCATTTTGACGCCTTACTATACTATGACATTTTTTATGACATTTTGAGGTCATACTAAAGTATGACTTTTTTTGGCCCATTTTGACGCCGTACTATACTATGACGTTTTTTGGCACATTTTGAGGTCATAGTAAAGTATGACTTTTTTCGGCCGATTTTTGACGCCTTACTATACTATGACGTTTTTATGACATTTTGAGGTCATACTAAAGTATGACTTTTTTTGGCCCATTTTGACGCCCTACTATACTATGACGTTTTTTGGCACATTTTGAGGTCATACTAAAGTATGACATTTTTTGGCCCATTTTGACGCCTTACTATACTATGACGTTTTTTGGCACATTTTGTGGTCATAGTAAAGTATGACTTTTTTTGGCCCATTTTGACGCCTTACTATACTGTGACGTTTTTTATGACATTTTGAGGTCATACTAAAGTATGACTTTTTTTGGCCCATTTTGACGCCTTACTATACTATGACGTTTTTTATGACATTTTGAGGTCATAGTAAAGTATGACTTTTTTTGGCCCATTTTGAGGTCATACTAAAGTATGACTTTTTTTGGCCCATTTTGACGCCTTACTATACTATGATGTTTCTTGGCCGATTTTGACGCCTTACTATACTATGACGTTTTTTGGCCAATTTTGACGCCCTACTATACTATGACTTTTTGTTGGCACATTTTGACGCCTTACTATACTATGACGTTTTTTGGCCCATTTTGACGCCTTACTATACTATGACGTTTTTTGGCCCATTTTGAGGCCTTACTATACTATGACGTTTTTTATGACATTTTGAGGTCATAGTAAAGTATGACTTTTTTTGGCCCGTTTTGACACCTTACTATACTATGACGTTTTTTATGACATTTTGAGGTCATACTAAAGTATGACTTTTTTTGGCCGATTTTGACGCCCTACTATACTATGACTTTTTGTTGGCACATTTTGACGCCTTACTATACTATGACGTTTTTTGGCCCATTTTGACGCCTTACTATACTATGACGTTTTTTGGCCCATTTTGAGGCCTTACTATACTATGACGTTTTTTATGACATTTTGAGGTCATAGTAAAGTATGACTTTTTTTGGCCCGTTTTGACACCTTACTATACTATTACGTTTTTTATGACATTTTGAGGTCATACTAAAGTATGACTTTTTTTGGCCCATTTTGACGCCTTACTATACTATGACGTTTTTTATGACATTTTGAGGTCATAGTAAAGTATGACTTTTTTTGGCCCATTTTGACGCCTTACTATACTATGACATTTTTTATGACATTTTGAGGTCATACTAAAGTATGACTTTTTTTGGCCCATTTTGACGCCTTACTATACTATGACGTTTTTTATGACATTTTGAGGTCATAGTAAAGTATGACTTTTTTTGGCCCATTTTGACGCCTTACTATACTATGACGTTTTTATGACATTTTGAGGTCATACTAAAGTATGACTTTTTTTGGCCCATTTTGACGCCCTACTATACTATGACGTTTTTTGGCACATTTTGAGGTCATACTAAAGTATGACATTTTTTGGCCCATTTTGACGCCTTACTATACTATGACGTTTTTTGGCACATTTTGTGGTCATAGTAAAGTATGACTTTTTTTGGCCCATTTTGACGCCTTACTATACTGTGACGTTTTTTATGACATTTTGAGGTCATACTAAAGTATGACTTTTTTTGGCCCATTTTGACGCCTTACTATACTATGACGTTTTTTATGACATTTTGAGGTCATAGTAAAGTATGACTTTTTTTGGCCCATTTTGACGACTTACTATACTATGACGTTTTTTATGACATTTTGAGGTCATAGTAAAGTATGACTTTTTTTGGCCCATTTTGACGCCTTACTATACTATGACGTTTTTTATGACATTTTGAGGTCATAGTAAAGTATGACTTTTTTTGGCCCATTTTGACGCCTTACTATACTATGACGTTTTTTATGACATTTTGAGGTCATACTAAAGTATGACTTTTTTTGGCCCATTTTGACGCCGTACTATACTATGACGTTTTTTGGCACATTTTGAGGTCATAGTAAAGTATGACTTTTTTCGGCCGATTTTTGACGCCTTACTATACTATGACGTTTTTATGACATTTTGAGGTCATACTAAAGTATGACTTTTTTTGGCCCATTTTGACGCCCTACTATACTATGACGTTTTTTGGCACATTTTGAGGTCATACTAAAGTATGACATTTTTTGGCCCATTTTGACGCCTTACTATACTATGACGTTTTTTGGCACATTTTGTGGTCATAGTAAAGTATGACTTTTTTTGGCCCATTTTGACGCCTTACTATACTGTGACGTTTTTTATGACATTTTGAGGTCATACTAAAGTATGACTTTTTTTGGCCCATTTTGACGCCTTACTATACTATGACGTTTTTTATGACATTTTGAGGTCATAGTAAAGTATGACTTTTTTTGGCCCATTTTGAGGTCATACTAAAGTATGACTTTTTTTGGCCCATTTTGACGCCTTACTATACTATGATGTTTCTTGGCCGATTTTGACGCCTTACTATACTATGACGTTTTTTGGCCAATTTTGACGCCTTACTATACTATGACATTTTTTGGCACATTTTGAGGTCATACTAAAGTATGACTTTTTTTGGCACATTTTGACGCCTTACTATACTATGACGTTTTTTATGACATTTTGAGGTCATAGTAAAGTATGACTTTTTTTGGCCCATTTTGACGCCTTACTATACTATGACGTTTTTTATGACATTTTGAGGTCATACTAAAATATGACTTTTTTTGGCCCATTTTGACGCCTTACTATACTATGACGTTTTTTATGACATTTTGAGGTCATACTAAAGTATGACTTTTTTTGGCCCATTTTGACGCCTTACTATACTATGACGTTTTTTATGACATTTTGAGGTCATACTAAAGTATGACTTTTTTTGGCCCATTTTGACGCCTTACTATACTATGATGTTTTTTATGACATTTTGAGGTCATACTAAAGTATGACTTTTTTTGGCCCATTTTGACGCCTTACTATACTATGACGTTTTTTGGCAAATTTTGAGGTCATAGTAAAGTATGACTTTTTTTGGCCCATTTTGACGCCTTACTATACTATGACGTTTTTTATGACATTTTGAGGTCATAGTAAAGTATGACTTTTTTTGGCCCATTTTGACGCCTTACTATACTATGACATTTTTTGGCACATTTTGAGGTCATACTAAAGTATGACTTTTTTTGGCCCATTTTGACGCCTTACTATACTATGACGTTTTTTATGACATTTTGAGGTCATACTAAAGTATGACTTTTTTTGGCCCATTTTGACGCCTTACTATACTATGACGTTTTTTGGCTGATTTTGACGCCTTACTATACTATGACGTTTTTTATGACATTTTGAGGTCATACTAAAGTATGACTTTTTTTGGCCCATTTTGACGCCTTACTATACTATGACGTTTTTTGGCCCATTTTGACGCCTTACTATACTATGACGTTTTTTGGCACATTTTGAGGTCATAGTAAAGTATGACTTTTTTTGGCCCATTTTGACGCCTTACTATACTATGACGTTTTTTATGACATTTTGAGGTCATAGTAAAGTATGACTTTTTTTGGCCCATTTTGACGCCTTACTATACTATGACGTTTTTTGGCACATTTTGAGGTCATACTAAAGTATGACTTTTTTTGGCCCATTTTGACGCCTTACTATACCATGACGTTTTTTATGACATTTTGAGGTCATAGTAAAGTATGACTTTTTTTGGCCCATTTTGACGCCTTACTATACTATGACGTTTTTTGGCACATTTTGACGCCTTACTATACTATGACGTTTTTTGGCCCATTTTGACGCCTTACTATACCATGACGTTCTTTATGACATTTTGAGGTCATAGTAAAGTATGACTTTTTTTGGCCCATTTTGACGCCTTACTATACTATGACGTTTTTTATGACATTTTGAGGTCATACTAAAGTATGACTTTTTTTGGCCCATTTTGACGCCTTACTATACTATGACGTTTTTTGGCTGATTTTGACGCCTTACTATACTATGACGTTTTTTATGACATTTTGAGGTCATACTAAAGTATGACTTTTTTTGGCCCATTTTGACGAATTACTATACTATGACGTTTTTTATGACATTTTGAGGTCATACTAAAGTATGACTTTTTTTGGCCCATTTTGACGCCTTACTATACTATGACGTTTTTTATGACATTTTGAGGTCATAGTAAAGTATGACTTTTTTTGGCCCATTTTGACGACTTACTATACTATGACGTTTTTTATGACATTTTGAGGTCATAGTAAAGTATGACTTTTTTTGGCCCATTTTGACGCCTTACTATACTATGATGTTTTTTATGACATTTTGAGGTCATAGTAAAGTATGACTTTTTTTGGCCCATTTTGACGCCTTACTATACTATGACATTTTTTATGACATTTTGAGGTCATACTAAAGTATGACTTTTTTTGGCCCATTTTGACGCCGTACTATACTATGACGTTTTTTGGCACATTTTGAGGTCATAGTAAAGTATGACTTTTTTCGGCCGATTTTTGACGCCTTACTATACTATGACGTTTTTATGACATTTTGAGGTCATACTAAAGTATGACTTTTTTTGGCCCATTTTGACGCCCTACTATACTATGACGTTTTTTGGCACATTTTGAGGTCATACTAAAGTATGACATTTTTTGGCCCATTTTGACGCCTTACTATACTATGACGTTTTTTGGCACATTTTGTGGTCATAGTAAAGTATGACTTTTTTTGGCCCATTTTGACGCCTTACTATACTGTGACGTTTTTTATGACATTTTGAGGTCATACTAAAGTATGACTTTTTTTGGCCCATTTTGACGCCTTACTATACTATGACGTTTTTTATGACATTTTGAGGTCATAGTAAAGTATGACTTTTTTTGGCCCATTTTGAGGTCATACTAAAGTATGACTTTTTTTGGCCCATTTTGACGCCTTACTATACTATGATGTTTCTTGGCCGATTTTGACGCCTTACTATACTATGACGTTTTTTGGCCAATTTTGACGCCCTACTATACTATGACTTTTTGTTGGCACATTTTGACGCCTTACTATACTATGACGTTTTTTGGCCCATTTTGACGCCTTACTATACTATGACGTTTTTTGGCCCATTTTGAGGCCTTACTATACTATGACGTTTTTTATGACATTTTGAGGTCATAGTAAAGTATGACTTTTTTTGGCCCGTTTTGACACCTTACTATACTATTACGTTTTTTATGACATTTTGAGGTCATACTAAAGTATGACTTTTTTTGGCCGATTTTGACGCCCTACTATACTATGACTTTTTGTTGGCACATTTTGACGCCTTACTATACTATGACGTTTTTTGGCCCATTTTGACGCCTTACTATACTATGACGTTTTTTGGCCCATTTTGAGGCCTTACTATACTATGACGTTTTTTATGACATTTTGAGGTCATAGTAAAGTATGACTTTTTTTGGCCCGTTTTGACACCTTACTATACTATTACGTTTTTTATGACATTTTGAGGTCATACTAAAGTATGACTTTTTTTGGCCCATTTTGACGCCTTACTATACTATGACGTTTTTTATGACATTTTGAGGTCATAGTAAAGTATGACTTTTTTTGGCCCATTTTGACGCCTTACTATACTATGACATTTTTTATGACATTTTGAGGTCATACTAAAGTATGACTTTTTTTGGCCCATTTTGACGCCTTACTATACTATGACGTTTTTTATGACATTTTGAGGTCATAGTAAAGTATGACTTTTTTTGGCCCATTTTGACGCCTTACTATACTATGACGTTTTTATGACATTTTGAGGTCATACTAAAGTATGACTTTTTTTGGCCCATTTTGACGCCCTACTATACTATGACGTTTTTTGGCACATTTTGAGGTCATACTAAAGTATGACATTTTTTGGCCCATTTTGACGCCTTACTATACTATGACGTTTTTTGGCACATTTTGTGGTCATAGTAAAGTATGACTTTTTTTGGCCCATTTTGACGCCTTACTATACTGTGACGTTTTTTATGACATTTTGAGGTCATACTAAAGTATGACTTTTTTTGGCCCATTTTGACGCCTTACTATACTGTGACGTTTTTTATGACATTTTGAGGTCATACTAAAGTATGACTTTTTTTGGCCCATTTTGACGACTTACTATACTATGACGTTTTTTATGACATTTTGAGGTCATAGTAAAGTATGACTTTTTTTGGCCCATTTTGACGCCTTACTATACTATGACGTTTTTTATGACATTTTGAGGTCATAGTAAAGTATGACTTTTTTTGGCCCATTTTGACGCCTTACTATACTATGACGTTTTTTGGCACATTTTGTGGTCATAGTAAAATATGACTTTTTTTGGCCCATTTTGACGCCTTACTATACTATGACGTTTTTTATGACATTTTGAGGTCATACTAAAGTATGACTTTTTTTGGCCCATTTTGACGCCTTACTATACTATGACGTTTTTTATGACATTTTGAGGTCATACTAAAGTATGACTTTTTTTGGCCCATTTTGACGCCTTACTATACTATGATGTTTTTTATGACATTTTGAGGTCATACTAAAGTATGACTTTTTTTGGCCCATTTTGACGCCTTACTATACTATGACGTTTTTTGGCAAATTTTGAGGTCATAGTAAAGTATGACTTTTTTTGGCCCATTTTGACGCCTTACTATACTATGACGTTTTTTTTGACATTTTGAGGTCATAGTAAAGTATGACTTTTTTTGGCCCATTTTGACGCCTTACTATACTATGAGGTTTTTTATGACATTTTGAGGTCATACTAAAGTATGACTTTTTTTGGCCCATATGACGCCTTACTATACTATGACGTTTTTTGGCACATTTTGAGGTCATACTAAATTATGACTTTTTTTGGCCCATTTTGACGCCTTACTATACTATGACGTTTTTAATGACATTTTGAGGTCATACTAAAGTATGACTTTTTTTGGCCCATTTTGACGCCTTACTATACTATGACGTTTTTTGGCCGATTTTGACGCCTTACTATATTATGACGTTTTTTGGCCCATTTTGACGCCTTACTATACTATGACGTTTTTTGGCCCATTTTGACGCCTTACTATACTATGACGTTTTTTATGACATTTTGAGGTCATAGTAAAGTATGACTTTTTTTTGCCCGTTTTGACACCTTACTATACTATTACGTTTTTTATGACATTTTGAGGTCATACTAAAGTATGACTTTTTTTGGCCCATTTTGACGCCTTACTATACTATGACGTTTTTTATGACATTTTGAGGTCATAGTAAAGTATGACTTTTTTTGGCCCATTTTGACGCCTTACTATACTATGACATTTTTTGGCACATTTTGAGGTCATACTAAAGTATGACTTTTTTTGGCCCATTTTGACGCCTTACTATACTATGACGTTTTTTATGACATTTTGAGGTCATACTAAAGTATGACTTTTTTTGGCCCATTTTGACGCCTTACTATACTATGACGTTTTTTATGACATTTTGAGGTCATAGTAAAGTATGACTTTTTTTGGCCCATTTTGAGGTCATACTAAAGTATGACTTTTTTTGGCCCATTTTGACGCCTTACTATACTATGATGTTTCTTGGCCGATTTTGACGCCTTACTATACTATGACATTTTTTGGCCAATTTTGACGCCTTACTATACTATGACGTTTTTTGGCACATTTTGAGGTCATACTAAAGTATGACTTTTTTTGGCCCATTTTGACGCCTTACTATACTATGACGTTTTTAATGACATTTTGAGGTCATACTAAAGTATGACTTTTTTTGGCCCATTTTGACGCCTTACTATACTATGACGTTTTTTGGCCCATTTTGACGCCTTACTATATTATGACGTTTTTTGGCCCATTTTGACGCCTTACTATACTATGACGTTTTTTGGCCCATTTTGACGCCTTACTATACTATGACGTTTTTTATGACATTTTGAGGTCATAGTAAAGTATGACTTTTTTTGGCCCGTTTTGACACCTTACTATACTATTACGTTTTTTATGGCATTTTGAGGTCATACTAAAGTATGACTTTTTTTGGCCCATTTTGACGCCTTACTATACTATGACGTTTTTTATGACATTTTGAGGTCATAGTAAAGTATGACTTTTTTTGGCCCATTTTGACGCCTTACTATACTATGACATTTTTTGGCACATTTTGAGGTCATACTAAAGTATGACTTTTTTTGGCCCATTTTGACGCCTTACTATACTATGACGTTTTTTGGCACATTTTGAGGTCATAGTAAAGTATGACTTTTTTTGGCCCATTTTGACGCCTTACTATACTATGACGTTTTTTATGACATTTTGAGGTCATAGTAAAGTATGACTTTTTTTGGCCCATTTTGACGCCTTACTATACTATGACGTTTTTTGGCCCATTTTGACGCCTTACTATACTATGACGTTTTTTGGCCCATTTTGACGCCTTACTATACTATGACGTTTTTTGGCACATTTTGAGGTCATAGTAAAGTATGACTTTTTTTGGCCCATTTTGACGCCTTACTATACTATGACGTTTTTTATGACATTTTGAGGTCATACTAAAGTATGACTTTTTTTGGCCCATTTTGACGCCTTACTATACTATGACGTTTTTTATGACATTTTGAGGTCATACTAAAGTATGACTTTTTTTGGCCCATTTTGACGCCTTACTATACTATGACCTTTTTTGGCACATTTTGAGGTCATAGTAAAGTATGACTTTTTTTGGCCCATTTTGACGCCTTACTATACTATGACGTTTTTTGGCACATTTTGTGGTCATAGTAAAGTATGACTTTTTTTAGCCGATTTTGACGCCTTACTATACTATGACGTTTTTTATGACATTTTGAGGTCATACTAAAGTATGATTTTTTTTGGCCCATTTTGACGCCCTATTATACTATGACGTTTTTTGGCACATTTTGAGGTCATACTAAAGTATGACTTTTTTTGGCCCATTTTGACGCCTTACTATACTATGACGTTTTTTGGCTGATTTTGACGCCTTACTATACTATGACGTTTTTTATGACATTTTGAGGTCATACTAAAGTATGACTTTTTTTGGCCCATTTTGACGCCTTACTATACTATGACGTTTTTTGGCCCATTTTGACGCCTTACTATACTATGACGTTTTTTGGCACATTTTGAGGTCATAGTAAAGTATGACTTTTTTTGGCCCATTTTGACGCCTTACTATACTATGACGTTTTTTATGACATTTTGAGGTCATAGTAAAGTATGACTTTTTTTGGCCCATTTTGACGCCTTACTATACTATGACGTTTTTTGGCACATTTTGAGGTCATACTAAAGTATGACTTTTTTTGGCCCATTTTGACGCCTTACTATACCATGACGTTTTTTATGACATTTTGAGGTCATAGTAAAGTATGACTTTTTTTGGCCCATTTTGACGCCTTACTATACTATGACATTTTTTGGCACATTTTGAGGTCATACTAAAGTATGACTTTTTTTGGCCCATTTTGACGCCTTACTATACTATGACCTTTTTTGGCACATTTTGTGGTCATAGTAAAGTATGACTTTTTTTGGCCGATTTTGACGCCTTACTATACTATGACGTTTTTTATGACATTTTGAGGTCATAGTAAAGTATGACTTTTTTTGGCCCATTTTGACGCCTTACTATATTATGACGTTTTTTATGACATTTTGAGGTCATACTAAAGTATGACTTTCTTTGGCCCATTTTGATGCCCTACTATACTATGACGTTTTTTGGCACATTTTGAGGTCATACTAAAGTATGACTTTTTTTGGCCCATTTTGACGCCTTACTATACTATGACCTTTTTGGCACATTTTGTGGTCATAGTAAAGTATGACTTTTTTTGGCCGATTTTGACGCCTTACTATACTATGACGTTTTTTGGCACATTTTGAGGTCATACTAAAGTATGACTTTTTTTGGCCCATTTTGACGCCTTACTATACTATGATGTTTTTTATGACATTTTGAGGTCATACTAAAGTATGACTTTTTTTGGCCCATTTTGACGCCTTACTATACTATGACGTTTTTTATGACATTTTGAGGCCATAGTAAAGTATGGGTTTTTTTTGGCCGATTTTGACGCCTTACTATACTATGACGTTTTTTATGACATTTTGAGGTCATAGTAAAGTATGACTTTTTTTGGCCCATTTTGACGCCTTTCTATACTATGACGTTTTTTGGCACATTTTGACGCCTTACTATACTATGACGTTTTTTGGCCCATTTTGACGCCTTACTATACTATGACCTTTTTTGGCACATTTTGTGGTCATAGTAAAGTATGACTTTTTTTGGCCGATTTTGACGCCTTACTATACTATGACGTTTTTTATGAAATTTTGAGGTCATAGTAAAGTATGACTTTTTTTGGCCGATTTTGACGCCTTACTATACTATGACGTTTTTTATGACATTTTGATGTCATACTAAAGTATGACTTTTTTTGGCCCATTTTGATGCCCTACTATACTATGACGTTTTTTGGCACATTTTGAGGTCATACTAAAGTATGACTTTTTTTGGCCCATTTTGACGCCTTACTATACTATGACGTTTTTTATGACATTTTGAGGTCATAGTAAAGTATGACTTTTTTTGGCCCATTTTGACGCCTTACTATACTATGACGTTTTTTGGCACATTTTGTGGTCATAGTAAAGTATGACTTTTTTTAGCCGATTTTGACGCCTTACTATACTATGACGTTTTTTATGACATTTTGAGGTCATACTAAAGTATGACTTTTTTTGGCCCGTTTTGACACCTTACTATACTATTACGTTTTTTATGACATTTTGAGGTCATACTAAAGTATGACTTTTTTTGGCCCATTTTGACGCCTTACTATACTATGACGTTTTTTATGACATTTTGAGGTCATAGTAAAGTATGACTTTTTTTGGCCCATTTTGACGCCTTACTATACTATGACATTTTTTATGACATTTTGAGGTCATACTAAAGTATGACTTTTTTTGGCCCATTTTGACGCCTTACTATACTATGACGTTTTTTATGACATTTTGAGGTCATAGTAAAGTATGACTTTTTTTGGCCCATTTTGACGCCTTACTATACTATGACGTTTTTATGACATTTTGAGGTCATACTAAAGTATGACTTTTTTTGGCCCATTTTGACGCCCTACTATACTATGACGTTTTTTGGCACATTTTGAGGTCATACTAAAGTATGACATTTTTTGGCCCATTTTGACGCCTTACTATACTATGACGTTTTTTGGCACATTTTGTGGTCATAGTAAAGTATGACTTTTTTTGGCCCATTTTGACGCCTTACTATACTGTGACGTTTTTTATGACATTTTGAGGTCATACTAAAGTATGACTTTTTTTGGCCCATTTTGACGCCTTACTATACTGTGACGTTTTTTATGACATTTTGAGGTCATACTAAAGTATGACTTTTTTTGGCCCATTTTGACGACTTACTATACTATGACGTTTTTTATGACATTTTGAGGTCATAGTAAAGTATGACTTTTTTTGGCCCATTTTGACGCCTTACTATACTATGACGTTTTTTATGACATTTTGAGGTCATAGTAAAGTATGACTTTTTTTGGCCCATTTTGACGCCTTACTATACTATGACATTTTTTATGACATTTTGAGGTCATACTAAAGTATGACTTTTTTTGGCCCATTTTGACGCCGTACTATACTATGACGTTTTTTGGCACATTTTGAGGTCATAGTAAAGTATGACTTTTTTCGGCCGATTTTTGACGCCTTACTATACTATGACGTTTTTATGACATTTTGAGGTCATACTAAAGTATGACTTTTTTTGGCCCATTTTGACGCCCTACTATACTATGACGTTTTTTGGCACATTTTGAGGTCATACTAAAGTATGACATTTTTTGGCCCATTTTGACGCCTTACTATACTATGACGTTTTTTGGCACATTTTGTGGTCATAGTAAAGTAAGACTTTTTTTGGCCCATTTTGACGCCTTACTATACTGTGACGTTTTTTATGACATTTTGAGGTCATACTAAAGTATGACTTTTTTTGGCCCATTTTGACGCCTTACTATACTATGACTTTTTTTGGCCCATTTTGAGGTCATACTAAAGTATGACTTTTTTTGGCCCATTTTGACGCCTTACTATACTATGATGTTTCTTGGCCGATTTTGACGCCTTACTATACTATGACGTTTTTTGGCCAATTTTGACGCCTTACTATACTATGACATTTTTTGGCACATTTTGAGGTCATACTAAAGTATGACTTTTTTTGGCACATTTTGACGCCTTACTATACTATGACGTTTTTTATGACATTTTGAGGTCATAGTAAAGTATGACTTTTTTTGGCCCATTTTGACGCCTTACTATACTATGACGTTTTTTATGACATTTTGAGGTCATACTAAAATATGACTTTTTTTGGCCCATTTTGACGCCTTACTATACTATGACGTTTTTTATGACATTTTGAGGTCATACTAAAGTATGACTTTTTTTGGCCCATTTTGACGCCTTACTATACTATGACGTTTTTTATGACATTTTGAGGTCATACTAAAGTATGACTTTTTTTGGCCCATTTTGACGCCTTACTATACTATGATGTTTTTTATGACATTTTGAGGTCATACTAAAGTATGACTTTTTTTGGCCCATTTTGACGCCTTACTATACTATGACGTTTTTTGGCAAATTTTGAGGTCATAGTAAAGTATGACTTTTTTTGGCCCATTTTGACGCCTTACTATACTATGACGTTTTTTTTTGACATTTTGAGGTCATAGTAAAGTATGACTTTTTTTGGCCCATTTTGACGCCTTACTATACTATGAGGTTTTTTATGACATTTTGAGGTCATACTAAAGTATGACTTTTTTTGGCCCATATGACGCCTTACTATACTATGACGTTTTTTGGCACATTTTGAGGTCATACTAAATTATGACTTTTTTTGGCCCATTTTGACGCCTTACTATACTATGACGTTTTTAATGACATTTTGAGGTCATACTAAAGTATGACTTTTTTTGGCCCATTTTGACGCCTTACTATACTATGACGTTTTTTGGCCGATTTTGACGCCTTACTATATTATGACGTTTTTTGGCCCATTTTGACGCCTTACTATACTATGACGTTTTTTGGCCCATTTTGACGCCTTACTATACTATGACGTTTTTTATGACATTTTGAGGTCATAGTAAAGTATGACTTTTTTTGGCCCGTTTTGACACCTTACTATACTATTACGTTTTTTATGACATTTTGAGGTCATACTAAAGTATGACTTTTTTTGGCCCATTTTGACGCCTTACTATACTATGACGTTTTTTATGACATTTTGAGGTCATAGTAAAGTATGACTTTTTTTGGCCCATTTTGACGCCTTACTATACTATGACGTTTTTTGGCACATTTTGAGGTCATACTAAAGTATGACTTTTTTTGGCCCATTTTGACGCCTTACTATACCATGACGTTTTTTATGACATTTTGAGGTCATAGTAAAGTATGACTTTTTTTGGCCCATTTTGACGCCTTACTATACTATGACGTTTTTTGGCACATTTTGACGCCTTACTATACTATGACGTTTTTTGGCCCATTTTGACGCCTTACTATACCATGACGTTCTTTATGACATTTTGAGGTCATAGTAAAGTATGACTTTTTTTGGCCCATTTTGACGCCTTACTATACTATGACGTTTTTTATGACATTTTGAGGTCATACTAAAGTATGACTTTTTTTGGCCCATTTTGACGCCTTACTATACTATGACGTTTTTTGGCTGATTTTGACGCCTTACTATACTATGACGTTTTTTATGACATTTTGAGGTCATACTAAAGTATGACTTTTTTTGGCCCATTTTGACGAATTACTATACTATGACGTTTTTTATGACATTTTGAGGTCATACTAAAGTATGACTTTTTTTGGCCCATTTTGACGCCTTACTATACTATGACTTTTTTTGGCATATTTTGACGCCTTACTATACTATGACGTTTTTTATGACATTTTGAGGTCATACTAAAGTATGACTTTTTTTGGCCCATTTTGACGCCTTACTATACTATGACGTTTTTTATGACATTTTGAGGTCATACTAAAGTATGACTTTTTTTGGCCCATTTTGACGCCTTCCTATACTATGACGTTTTTTATGACATTTTGAGGTCATAGTAAAGTATGACTTTTTTGGCCCATTTTGACGCCTTACTATACTATGACGTTTTTTATGACATTTTGAGGTCATACTAAAGTATGACTTTTTTTGGCCCATTTTGACGCCTTACTATACTATGACGTTTTTTGGCTGATTTTGACGCCTTACTATACTATGACGTTTTTTGGCCCATTTTGACGCCTTACTATACTATGACGTTTTTTATGACATTTTGAGGTCATACTAAAGTATGACTTTTTTTGGCCCATTTTGACGCCTTCCTATACTATGACGTTTTTTATGACATTTTGAGGTCATAGTAAAGTATGACTTTTTTTGGCCCATTTTGACGCCTTACTACACTATGACGTTTTTTATGACATTTTGAGGTCATAGTAAAGTATGACTTTTTTTGGCCCATTTTGACGCCTTACTATACTATGACTTTTTTTGGCCGATTTAGACGCCTTACTACACTATGAAGTTTTTTATGACATTTTGAGGCCATAGTAAAGTATGACTTTTTTTTAGCCGATTTTGACGCCTTACTATACTATGACGTTTTTAATGACATTTTGAGGTCATACTAAAGTATGACTTTTTTTGGCCCATTTTGATGCCTTACTATACTATGACGTTTTTTATGACATTTTGAGGTCATACTAAAGTATGACTTTTTTTGGCCCATTTTGACGCCCTACTATACTATGACGTTTTTTGGCCCATTTTGACGCCTTACTATACTATGACGTTTTTTGGCACATTTTGAGGTCATAGTTAAGTATGACTTTTTTTGGCCCATTTTGACGCCTTACTATACTATGACGTTTTTTGGCCCATTTTGACGCCTTACTATACTATGACGTTTTTTATGACATTTTGAGGTCATACTAAAGTATGACTTTTTTGGCCCATTTTGATGCCCTACTATACTATGACGTTTTTTGGCACATTTTGAGGTCATACTAAAGTATGACTTTTTTTGGCCCATTTTGACGCCTTACTATACTATGACGTTTTTTATGACATTTTGAGGTCATAGTAAAGTATGACTTTTTTTGGCCGATTTTGACGCCATAGTATACTATGACGTTTTTTGGCACATTTTGAGGTCATACTAAAGTATGACTTTTTTTGGCCCATTTTGACGCCTTATTATACTATGACGTTTTTTGGCTGATTTTGACGCCTTACTATACTATGACGTTTTTTATGACATTTTGAGGTCATACTAAAGTATGACTTTTTTTGGCCCATTTTGACGCCTTACTATACTATGACGTTTTTTGGCCCATTTTGACGCCTTACTATACTATGACGTTTTTTGGCCCATTTTGACGCCTTACTATACTATGACGTTTTTTGGCCCATTTTGAGGTCATAGTAAAGTATGACTTTTTTTGGCCGATTTTGACGCCTTACTATACTATGACCTTTTTTGGCACATTTTGTGGTCATAGTAAAGTATGACTTTTTTTGGCCCATTTTGACGCCTTACTATACTATGACGTTTTTTATGACATTTTGAGGTCATAGTAAAGTATGACTTTTTTTGGCCGATTTTGACGCCTTACTATACTATGACGTTTTTTATGACATTTTGAGGTCATACTAAAGTATGACTTTTTTTGGCCCATTTTGACGACTTACTATACTATGACGTTTCTTGGCCCATTTTGACGCCTTACTACACTATGACGTTTTTTGGCACATTTTGAGGTCATAGTAAAATATGACTTTTTTTGGCCGATTTTGACGCCTTACTATACTATGACGTTTTTTATGACATTTTGAGGTCATAGTAAAGTATGACTTTTTTTGGCCGATTTTGACGCCATAGTATACTATGACGTTTTTTGGCACATTTTGAGGTCATACTAAAGTATGACTTTTTTTGGCCCATTTTGACGCCTTACTATACTATGACGTTTTTTGGCTGATTTTGACGCCTTACTATACTATGACGTTTTTTATGACATTTTGAGGTCATACTAAAGTATGACTTTTTTTGGCCCATTTTGACGCCTTACTATACTATGACGTTTTTTGGCCCATTTTGACGCCTTACTATACTATGACGTTTTTTGGCCCATTTTGACGCCTTACTATACTATGACGTTTTTTGGCCCATTTTGAGGTCATAGTAAAGTATGACTTTTTTTGGCCGATTTTGACGCCTTACTATACTATGACCTTTTTTGGCACATTTTGTGGTCATAGTAAAGTATGACTTTTTTTGGCCCATTTTGACGCCTTACTATACTATGACGTTTTTTATGACATTTTGAGGTCATAGTAAAGTATGACTTTTTTTGGCCGATTTTGACGCCTTACTATACTATGACGTTTTTTATGACATTTTGAGGTCATACTAAAGTATGACTTTTTTTGGCCCATTTTGACGACTTACTATACTATGACGTTTCTTGGCCCATTTTGACGCCTTACTACACTATGACGTTTTTTGGCACATTTTGAGGTCATAGTAAAATATGACTTTTTTTGGCCGATTTTGACGCCTTACTATACTATGACGTTTTTTATGACATTTTGAGGTCATACTAAAGTATGACTTTTTTTGGCCCATTTTGACGCCTTACTATACTATGACGTTTTTTGGCACATTTTGAGGTCATACTAAAGTATGACTTTTTTTGGCCCATTTTGACGCCTTACTATACTATGACGTTTTTTGGCACATTTTGAGGTCATACTAAAGTATGACTTTTTTTGGCCCATTTTGACGCCTTCCTACACTATGACGTTTTTTGGCACATTTTGAGGTCATAGTAAAGTATGACTTTTTTTGGCTGATTTTGACGCCTTACTATACTATGACGTTTTTTATGACATTTTGAGGTCATACTAAAGTATGACTTTTTTTGGCCCATTTTGACGCCTTACTATACTATGACGTTTTTTGGCATATTTTGACGCCTTACTATACTATGACGTTTTTTATGACATTTTGAGGTCATACTAAAGTATGACTTTTTTTGGCCCATTTTGACGCCTTACTATACTATGACGTTTTTTATGACATTTTGAGGTCATACTAAAGTATGACTTTTTTTGGCCCATTTTGACGCCTTCCTATACTATGACGTTTTTTATGACATTTTGAGGTCATAGTAAAGTATGACTTTTTTTGGCCCATTTTGACGCCTTACTATACTATGACCTTTTTTGGCACATTTTGACGCCTTACTATACTATGACGTTTTTTGGCCCATTTTGACGCCTTACTATACTATGACCTTTTTTGGCACATTTTGACGCCTTACTATACTATGACGTTTTTTGGCACATTTTGAGGTCATAGTAAAGTATGACTTTTTTTGGCCCATTTTGACGCCTTACTATACTATGACGTTTTTTATGTCATTTTGAGGTCATACTAAAGTATGACTTTTTTTGGCCCATTTTGACGCCTTACTATACTATGACGTTTTTTATGACATTTTGAGGTCATACTAAAGTATGACTTTTTTTGGCCCATTTTGACGCCTTACTATACTATGACCTTTTTTGGCACATTTTGTGGTCATAGTAAAGTATGACTTTTTTTGGCCCATTTTGACGCCTTACTATACTATGACGTTTTTTATGACATTTTGAGGTCATAGTAAAGTATGACTTTTTTTGGCCCATTTTGACGCCTTACTATACTATGACGTTTTTTATGACATTTTGAGGTCATAGTAAAGTATGACTTTTTTTGGCCCATTTTGACGCCTTACTATACTATGACGTTTTTTGGCCCATTTTGACGCCTTACTATACTATGACGTTTTTTGGCCCATTTTGACGCCTTACTATACTATGACGTTTTTTGGCCCATTTTGACGCCTTACTATACTATGACGTTTTTTGGCACATTTTGAGGTCATAGTAAAGTATGACTTTTTTTGGCCCATTTTGACGCCTTACTATACTATGACGTTTTTTATGACATTTTGAGGTCATACTAAAGTATGACTTTTTTTGGCCCATTTTGACGAATTACTATACTATGACGTTTTTTATGACATTTTGAGGTCATACTAAAGTATGACTTTTTTTGGCCCATTTTGACGCCTTACTATACTATGACGTTTTTTGGCATATTTTGACGCCTTACTATACTATGACGTTTTTTATGACATTTTGAGGTCATACTAAAGTATGACTTTTTTTGGCCCATTTTGACGCCTTACTATACTATGACGTTTTTTATGACATTTTGAGGTCATACTAAAGTATGACTTTTTTTGGCCCATTTTGACGCCTTCCTATACTATGACGTTTTTTATGACATTTTGAGGTCATAGTAAAGTATGACTTTTTTTGGCCCATTTTGACGCCTTACTATACTATGACGTTTTTTGGCTGATTTTGACGCCTTACTATACTATGACGTTTTTTGGCCCATTTTGACGCCTTACTATACTATGACGTTTTTTATGACATTTTGAGGTCATACTAAAGTATGACTTTTTTTGGCCCATTTTGACGCCTTCCTATACTATGACGTTTTTTATGACATTTTGAGGTCATAGTAAAGTATGACTTTTTTTGGCCCATTTTGACGCCTTACTACACTATGACGTTTTTTATGACATTTTGAGGTCATAGTAAAGTATGACTTTTTTTGGCCCATTTTGACGCCTTACTATACTATGACGTTTTTTATGACATTTTGAGGTCATAGTAAAGTATGACTTTTTTTGGCCGATTTTGACGCCTTACTATACTATGACGTTTTTTATGACATTTTGAGGTCATACTAAAGTATGACTTTTTTTGGCCCATTTTGACGACTTACTATACTATGACGTTTCTTGGCCCATTTTGACGCCTTACTACACTATGACGTTTTTTGGCACATTTTGAGGTCATAGTAAAATATGACTTTTTTTGGCCGATTTTGACGCCTTACTATACTATGACGTTTTTTATGACATTTTGAGGTCATACTAAAGTATGACTTTTTTTGGCCCATTTTGACGCCTTCCTATACTATGACGTTTTTTGGCACATTTTGAGGTCATAGTAAAGTATGACTTTTTTTGGCCCATTTTGACGCCTTACTATACTATGACGTTTTTTATGACATTTTGAGGTCATACTAAAGTATGACTTTTTTTGGCCCATTTTGACGCCTTACTATACTATGACGTTTTTTATGACATTTTGAGGTCATACTAAAGTATGACTTTTTTTGGCCCATTGTGACGCCTTACTACACCATGACCTTTTTTGGCACATTTTGAGGTCATAGTAAAGTATGACTTTTTTTGGCCCATTTTGACGCCTTACTATACTATGACGTTTTTTGGCACATTTTGTGGTCATAGTAAAGTATGACTTTTTTTAGCCGATTTTGACGCCTTACTATACTATGACGTTTTTTATGACATTTTGAGGTCATACTAAAGTATGACTTTTTTTGGCCCATTTTGACGCCCTACTATACTATGATGTTTTTTGACACATTTTGAGGTCATACTAAAGTATGACTTTTTTTGGCCCATTTTGACGCCTTACTATACTATGACATTTTTTATGACATTTTGAGCTCATACTAAAGTATGACTTTTTTTGGCCCATTTTGACGCCTTACTATACTATGACGTTTTTTGGCCCATTTTGACGCCTTACTATACTATGACGTTTTTTGGCACATTTTGACGCCTTACTATACTATGACGTTTTTTGGCCCATTTTGACGCCTTACTATACCATGACGTTCTTTATGACATTTTGAGGTCATAGTAAAGTATGACTTTTTTTGGCCCATTTTGACGCCTTACTATACTATGACGTTTTTTATGACATTTTGAGGTCATACTAAAGTATTTTTTTTTTTGGCCCATTTTGACGCCTTACTATACTATGACGTTTTTTGGCTGATTTTGACGCCTTACTATACTATGACGTTTTTTATGACATTTTGAGGTCATACTAAAGTATGACTTTTTTTGGCCCATTTTGACGCCTTTCTATACTATGACGTTTTTTGGCCCATTTTGACGCCTTACTATACTATGACGTTTTTTGGCACATTTTGAGGTCATAGTAAAGTATGACTTTTTTTGGCCCATTTTGACGCCTTACTATACTATGACGTTTTTTATGACATTTTGAGGTCATAGTAAAGTATGACTTTTTTTGGCCGATTTTGACGCCTTACTATACTATGACGTTTTTTGGCACATTTTGAGGTCATACTAAAGTATGACTTTTTTTGGCCCATTTTGACGCCTTACTATACCATGACGTTTTTTATGACATTTTGAGGTCATAGTAAAGTATGACTTTTTTTGGCCCATTTTGACGCCTTACTATACTATGACGTTTTTTGGCTGATTTTGACTCCTTACTATACTATGACGTTTTTTATGACATTTTGAGGTCATACTAAAGTATGACTTTTTTTGGCCCATTTTGACGCCTTACTATACTATGACGTTTTTTATGACATTTTGAGGTCATACTAAAGTATGACTTTTTTTGGCCGATTTTGACGCCTTACTATACCATGACGTTTTTTATGACATTTTGAGGTCATAGTAAAGTATGACTTTTTTTGGCCCATTTTGACGCCTTACTATACTATGACGTTTTTTGGCACATTTTGACGCCTTACTATACTATGACGTTTTTTGGCCCATTTTGACGCCTTACTATACCATGACGTTCTTTATGACATTTTGAGGTCATAGTAAAGTATGACTTTTTTTGGCCCATTTTGACGCCTTCCTATACTATGACGTTTTTTATGACATTTTGAGGTCATAGTAAAGTATGACTTTTTTTGGCCCATTTTGACGCCTTACTACACTATGACGTTTTTTATGACATTTTGAGGTCATAGTAAAGTATGACTTTTTTTGGCCCATTTTGACGCCTTACTATACTATGACTTTTTTTGGCCGATTTAGACATCTTACTACACTATGAAGTTTTTTATGACATTTTGAGGTCATAGTAAAGTATGACTTTTTTTAGCCGATTTTGACGCCTTACTATACTATGACGTTTTTAATGAC
The DNA here is from genome assembly GCF_017976425.1 of Toxotes jaculatrix. Taxonomy (NCBI): domain Eukaryota; kingdom Metazoa; phylum Chordata; class Actinopteri; family Toxotidae; genus Toxotes; species Toxotes jaculatrix. The sequence goes on along the minus strand of NC_054397.1, from coordinate 27,480,802 downwards.
ATTTTGAGGTCATACTAAAGTATGACTTTTTTTGGCCCATTTTGACGCCTTACTATACTATGACGTTTTTTATGACATTTTGAGGTCATACTAAAGTATGACTTTTTTTGGCCCATTTTGACGCCCTACTATACTATGACGTTTTTTGGCCCATTTTGACGCCTTACTATACTATGACGTTTTTTGGCACATTTTGAGGTCATAGTTAAGTATGACTTTTTTTGGCCCATTTTGACGCCTTACTATACTATGACGTTTTTTGGCCCATTTTGACGCCTTACTATACTATGACGTTTTTTGGCCCATTTTGACGCCTTACTATACTATGACGTTTTTTTATGACATTTTGAGGTCATACTAAAGTATGACTTTTTTGGCCCATTTTGATGCCCTACTATACTATGACGTTTTTTTGGCACATTTTGAGGTCATACTAAAGTATGACTTTTTTTGGCCCATTTTGACGCCTTACTATACTATGACGTTTTTTGGCACATTTTGACGCCTTACTATACTATGACGTTTTTTGGCCCATTTTGACGCCTTACTATACCATGACGTTCTTTATGACATTTTGAGGTCATAGTAAAGTATGACTTTTTTTGGCCCATTTTGACGCTTTCCTATACTATGACGTTTTTTATGACATTTTGAGGTCATAGTAAAGTATGACTTTTTTTGGCCCATTTTGACGCCTTACTACACTATGACGTTTTTTATGACATTTTGAGGTCATAGTAAAGTATGACTTTTTTTGGCCCATTTTGATGCCTTACTATACTATGACTTTTTTTGGCCGATTTAGACATCTTACTACACTATGAAGTTTTTTATGACATTTTGAGGTCATAGTAAAGTATGACTTTTTTTAGCCGATTTTGACGCCTTACTATACTATGACGTTTTTAATGACATTTTGAGGTCATACTAAAGTATGACTTTTTTTGGCCCATTTTGACGCCTTACTATACTATGACGTTTTTTATGACATTTTGAGGTCATACTAAAGTATGACTTTTTTTGGCCCATTTTGACGCCCTACTATACTATGACGTTTTTTGGCCCATTTTGACGCCTTACTATACTATGACGTTTTTTGGCACATTTTGAGGTCATAGTTAAGTATGACTTTTTTTGGCCCATTTTGACGCCTTACTATACTATGACGTTTTTTGGCCCATTTTGACGCCTTACTATACTATGACGTTTTTTATGACATTTTGAGGTCATACTAAAGTATGACTTTTTTGGCCCATTTTGACGCCTTACTATACTATGATGTTTTTTATGACATTTTGAGGTCATACTAAAGTATGACTTTTTTTTGGCCCATTTTGACGCCTTACTATACTATGACCTTTTTTGGCACATTTTGAGGTCATAGTAAAGTATGACTTTTTTTGGCCCATTTTGACGCCTTACTATACTATGGCGTTTTTTCGCACATTTTGTGGTCATAGTAAAGTATGACTTTTTTTAGCCGATTTTGACGCCTTACTATACTATGACGTTTTTTATGACATTTTGAGGTCATACTAAAGTATGACTTTTTTTGGCCCATTTTGACGCCCTACTATACTATGACGTTTTTTGGCACATTTTGTGGTCATAGTAAAGTATGACTTTTTTTGGCCCATTTTGACGCATTACTATACTATGACGTTTTTTGGCCCATTTTGACGCCTTACTATACTATGACGTTTTTTGGCACATTTTGAGGTCATAGTAAAGTATGACTTTTTTTGGCCCATTTTGACGCCTTACTATACTATGACGTTTTTTATGACATTTTGAGGTCATACTAAAGTATGACTTTTTTTGGCCCATTTTGACGCCTTACTATACTATGACCTTTTTTGGCACATTTTGATGTCATAGTAAAGTATGACTTTTTTTGGCCCATTTTGACGCCTTACTATACTATGACGTTTTTTATGACATTTTGAGGTCATACTAAAGTATGACTTTTTTTGGCCGATTTTGACGCCTTACTATACTATGACCTTTTTTGGCACATTTTGAGGTCATACTAAAGTATGACTTTTTTTGGCCCATTTTGACGCCTTACTATACTATGACGTTTTTTATGACATTTTGAGGTCATACTAAAGTATGACATTTTTTGGCCGATTTTGACGCCTTACTATACTATGACGTTTTTTATGACATTTTGAGGTCATACTAAAGTATGACTTTTTTTGGCCCATTTTGACGCCTTACTATACTATGACGTTTTTTGGCCCATTTTGACGCCTTACTATACTATGACGTTTTTTGGCCAATTTTGAGGTCATACTAAAGTATGACTTTTTTTGGCCCATTTTGACGCCTTCCTATACTATGACGTTTTTTGGCACATTTTGAGGTCATAGTAAAGTATGACTTTTTTTGGCCCATTTTGACGCCTTACTATACTATGACGTTTTTTATGACATTTTGAGGTCATACTAAAGTATGACTTTTTTTGGCCCATTTTGACGAATTACTATACTATGACGTTTTTTATGACATTTTGAGGTCATACTAAAGTATGACTTTTTTTGGCCCATTTTGACGCCTTACTATACTATGACGTTTTTTGGCACATTTTGACGCCTTACTATACTATGACGTTTTTTGGCCCATTTTGAGGTCATAGTAAGGTATGACTTTTTTTGGCCCATTTTGACGCCTTACTATACTATGACGTATTCTGGCACATTTTGAGGTCATACTAAAGTATGACTTTTTTTGGCCCATTTTGACGCCTTACTATACTATGACGTTTTTTGGCACATTTTGAGGTCATACTAAAGTATGACTTTTTTTGGCCCATTTTGACGCCTTACTATACTATGACGTTTCTTGGCCCATTTTGACGCCTTACTACACTATGACGTTTTTTGGCACATTTTGAGGTCATAGTAAAATAAGACTTTTTTTGGCCGATTTTGACGCCTTACTATACTATGACGTTTTTTGGCCCATTTTGACGCCTTACTACACTATGACTTTTTTTGGCCCATTTTGACGCCTTACTATACTATGACTTTTTTTGGCCCATTTTGACGCCTTTCTATACTATGACCTTTTTTGGCACATTTTGACGCCTTACTATACTATGACGTTTTTTGGCCCATTTTGACACCTTACTATACTATGACGTTTTTTGGCACATTTTGAGGTCATACTAAAGTATGACTTTTTTTGGCCCATTTTGACGCCTTACTATACTATGACGTTTTTTGGCACATTTTGACGCCTTACTATACTATGACGTTTTTTGGCCCATTTTGACGCCTTACTATACTATGACGTTTTTTGGCACATTTTGAGGTCATAGTAAAGTATGACTTTTTTTGGCCCATTTTGACGCCTTACTATACTATGACGTTTTTTATGACATTTTGAGGTCATACTAAAGTATGACTTTTTTTGGCCCATTTTGACACCTTACTATACTATGACGTTTTTTATGACATTTTGAGGTCATACTAAAGTATGACTTTTTTTGGCCCATTTTGACGCCTTACTATACTATGACCTTTTTTGGCACATTTTGAGGTCATAGTAAAGTATGACTTTTTTTGGCCCATTTTGACGCCTTACTATATTATGACGTATTTTGGCCCATTTTGACGCCTTACTATACTATGATGTTTTTTGGCACATTTTGAGGTCATAGTAAAATATGACTTTTTTTGGCCGATTTTGACGCCTTACTATACTATGACGTTTTTTATGACATTTTGAGGTCATAGTAAAGTATGACTTTTTTTGGCCCATTTTGACGCCTTACTATATTATGATGTTTTTTATGACATTTTGAGGTCATACTAAAGTATGACTTTTTTTGGCCCATTTTGACGCCTTACTATACTATGACGTTTTTTATGACATTTTCAGGTCATAGTAAAGTATGACTTTTTTTGGCCCATTTTGACGCCTTACTATACTATGACGTTTTTTGGCCCATTTTGACGCCTTACTATACTATGACGTTTTTTGGCCCACTTTGACGCCTTACTATACTATGACGTTTGTTGGCACATTTTGAGGTCATACTAAAGTATGACTTTTTTTGGCCCATTTTGACGCCTTACTATACTATGACGTTTTTTATGACATTTTGAGGTCATACTAAAGTATGACATTTTTTGGCCGATTTTGACGCCTTACTATACTATGATGTTTTTTATGACATTTTGAGGTCATACTAAAGTATGACTTTTTTTGGCCCATATTGACGCCTTACTATACTATGACGTTTTTTGGTTGATTTTGACGCCTTACTATACTATGACGTTTTTTATGACATTTTGAGGTCATACTAAAGTATGACTTTTTTTGGCCCATTTTGACGCCTTACTATACTATGACGTTTTTTGGCCCATTTTGACGCCTTACTATACTATGACGTTTTTTGGCACATTTTGAGGTCATAGTAAAGTATGACTTTTTTTGGCCCATTTTGACGCCTTACTATACTATGACGTTTTTTGGCCAATTTTGAGGTCATACTAAAGTATGACTTTTTTTGGCCCATTTTGACGCCTTCCTATACTATGACGTTTTTTGGCACATTTTGAGGTCATAGTAAAGTATGACTTTTTTTGGCCCATTTTGACGCCTTACTATACTATGACGTTTTTTATGACATTTTGAGGTCATACTAAAGTATGACTTTTTTTGGCCCATTTTGACGAATTACTATACTATGACGTTTTTTATGACATTTTGAGGTCATACTAAAGTATGACATTTTGTGGCCGATTTTGACGCCTTACTATACTATGATGTTTTTTATGACATTTTGAGGTCATACTAAAGTATGACTTTTTTTGGCCCATTTTGACGCCTTACTATACTATGACGTTTTTTGGCTGATTTTGACGCCTTACTATACTATGACGTTTTTTATGACATTTTGAGGTCATACTAAAGTATGACTTTTTTTGGCCCATTTTGACGCCTTACTATACTATGACGTTTTTTGGCACATTTTGAGGTCATAGTAAAGTATGACTTTTTTTGGCCCATTTTGACGCCTTACTATACTATGACGTTTTTTATGACATTTTGAGGTCATAGTAAAGTATGACTTTTTTTGGCCCATTTTGACGCCTTACTATACTATGACGTTTTTTGGCCCATTTTGACGCCTTACTATACTATGACGTTTTTTGGCCCATTTTGACGCCTTACTATACTATGACGTTTTTTGGCACATTTTGAGGTCATAGTAAAGTATGACTTTTTTTGGCCCATTTTGACGCCTTAATATACTATGACGTTTTTTATGACATTTTGAGGTCATACTAAAGTATGACTTTTTTTTGGCCCATTTTGACGCCTTACTATACTATGACCTTTTTTGGCACATTTTGAGGTCATAGTAAAGTATGACTTTTTTTGGCCCATTTTGACGCCTTACTATACTATGACGTTTTTTGGCACATTTTGTGGTCATAGTAAAGTATGACTTTTTTTAGCCGATTTTGACGCCTTACTATACTATGACGTTTTTTGGCACATTTTGAGGTCATACTAAGGTATGACTTTTTTTGGCCCATTTTGACGCCTTACTATACTATGACGTTTTTTATGACATTTTGAGGTCATAGTAAAGTATGACTTTTTTTGGCCGATTTTGACGCCTTACTATACCATAACGTTTTTTATGACATTTTGAGGTCATACTAAAGTATGACTTTTTTTGGCCCATTTTGACGCCTTACTATACTATGACGTTTTTTATGACATTTTGAGGTCATAGTAAAGTATGACTTTTTTTGGCCCATTTTGACACCTTACTATACTATGACGTTTTTTATGACATTTTGAGGTCATACTAAAGTATGACTTTTTTTGGCCCATTTTGACGCCTTACTATACTATGACGTTTTTTGGCACATTTTGGGGTCATAGTAAAGTATGACTTTTTTTGGCCAATTTTGACACCTTACTATACTATGACGTTTTTTATGACATTTTGAGGTCATACTAAAGTATGACTTTTTTTGGCCCATTTTGACGCCTTACTATACTATGACGTTTTTTGGCCCATTTTGACGCCTTACTATACTATGACGTTTTTTGGCACATTTTGACGCCTTACTATACTATGACGTTTTTTGGCCCATTTTGAGGTCATAGTAAGGTATGACTTTTTTTGGCCCATTTTGACGCCTTACTATACTATGACGTATTCTGGCACATTTTGAGGTCATACTAAAGTATGACTTTTTTTGGCCCATTTTGACGCCTTACTATACTATGACGTTTTTTGGCACATTTTGAGGTCATACTAAAGTATGACTTTTTTTGGCCCATTTTGACGCCTTACTATACTATGACGTTTCTTGGCCGATTTTGACGCCTTACTACACTATGACGTTTTTTGGCACATTTTGAGGTCATAGTAAAATAAGACTTTTTTTGGCCGATTTTGACGCCTTACTATACTATGACGTTTTTTGGCCCATTTTGACGCCTTACTACACTATGACTTTTTTTGGCTCATTTTGACGCCTTACTATACTATGACTTTTTTTGGCCCATTTTGACGCCTTTCTATACTATGACCTTTTTTGGCACATTTTGACGCCTTACTATACTATGACGTTTTTTGGCACATTTTGACGCCTTACTATACTATGACGTTTTTTGGCCCATTTTGAGGTCATAGTAAGGTATGACTTTTTTTGGCCCATTTTGACGCCTTACTATACTATGACGTATTCTGGCACATTTTGAGGTCATACTAAAGTATGACTTTTTTTGGCCCATTTTGACGCCTTACTATACTATGACGTTTTTTGGCACATTTTGAGGTCATACTAAAGTATGACTTTTTTTGGCCCATTTTGACGCCTTACTATACTATGACGTTTCTTGGCCGATTTTGACGCCTTACTACACTATGACGTTTTTTGGCACATTTTGAGGTCATAGTAAAATAAGACTTTTTTTGGCCGATTTTGACGCCTTACTATACTATGACGTTTTTTGGCCCATTTTGACGCCTTACTACACTATGACTTTTTTTGGCTCATTTTGACGCCTTACTATACTATGACTTTTTTTGGCCCATTTTGACGCCTTTCTATACTATGACCTTTTTTGGCACATTTTGACGCCTTACTATACTATGACGTTTTTTGGCCCATTTTGACGCCTTACTATACTATGACGTTTTTTGGCACATTTTGAGGTCATACTAAAGTATGACTTTTTTTGGCCCATTTTGACGCCTTACTATACTATGACGTTTTTTGGCACATTTTGACGCCTTACTATACTATGACGTTTTTTGGCCCATTTTGACGCCTTACTATACTATGACGTTTTTTGGCACATTTTGAGGTCATAGTAAAGTATGACTTTTTTTGGCCCATTTTGACGCCTTACTATACTATGACGTTTTTTATGACATTTTGAGGTCATACTAAAGTATGACTTTTTTTGGCCCATTTTGACACCTTATTATACTATGACGTTTTTTATGACATTTTGAGGTCATACTAAAGTATGACTTTTTTTGGCCCATTTTGACGCCTTACTATACTATGACCTTTTTTGGCACATTTTGAGGTCATAGTAAAGTATGACTTTTTTTGGCCCATTTTGACGCCTTACTATACTATGATGTTTTTTGGCACATTTTGAGGTCATAGTAAAATATGACTTTTTTTGGCCAATTTTGACGCCTTACTATACTATGACGTTTTTTATGACATTTTGAGGTCATAGTAAAGTATGACTTTTTTTGGCCCATTTTGACGCCTTATTATATTATGACGTATTTTGGTCCATTTTGACGCCTTACTATACTATGACGTTTTTTATGACATTTTGAGGTCATAGTAAAGTATGACTTTTTTTGGCCCATTTTGACGCCTTACTATACTATGACGTTTTTTATGACATTTTGAGGTCATAGTAAAGTATGACTTTTTTTGGCCCATTTTGACGCCTTACTATACTATGACGTTTTTTTGCCCATTTTGACGCCTTACTATACTATGACGTTTTTGGCCCATTTTGACGCCTTACTATACTATGACGTTTTTTGGCACATTTTGAGGTCATAGTAAAGTATGACTTTTTTTTGGCCCATTTTGACGCCTTACTATACTATGACCTTTTTTGGCACATTTTGAGGTCATAGTAAAGTATGACTTTTTTTGGCCCATTTTGACGCCTTACTATACTATGACGTTTTTTGGCACATTTTGTGGTCATAGTAAAGTATGACTTTTTTTAGCCGATTTTGACGCCTTACTATACTATGACGTTTTTTATGACATTTTGAGGTCATACTAAAGTATGACTTTTTTTGGCCCATTTTGACGCCTTACTATACTATGACGTTTTTTATGACATTTTGAGGTCATACTGAAGTATGACGTTTTTTGGCTGATTTTGACGCCTTACTATACTATGACGTTTTTTATGACATTTTGAGGTCATACTAAAGTATGACATTTTTTGGCCGATTTTGACGCCTTACTATACTATGATGTTTTTTATGACATTTTGAGGTCATACTAAAGTATGACTTTTTTTGGCCCATTTTAAACGCCTTACTATACTATGACTTTTTTGGCCCATTTTGACGCCTTACTATACTATGACGTTTTTTGGCCCATTTTGAGGTCATAGTAAAGTATGACTTTTTTTGGCCCATTTTGACGCCTTACTATACTATGACGTTTTTTATGACATTTTGAGGTCATAGTAAAGTATGACTTTTTTTGGCCCATTTTGACGCCTTACTATACTATGACGTTTTTTGGCCCATTTTGACGCCTTACTATACTATGACGTTTTTTTGGCCCATTTTGACGCCTTACTATACTATGACGTTTTTTGGCACATTTTGAGGTCATAGTAAAGTATGACTTTTTTTGGCCCATTTTGACGCCTTACTATACTATGACGTTTTTTATGACATTTTGAGGTCATACTAAAGTATGACTTTTTTTTGGCCCATTTTGACGCCTTACTATACTATGACCTTTTTTGGCACATTTTGAGGTCATAGTAAAGTATGACTTTTTTTGGCCCATTTTGACGCCTTACTATACTATGACGTTTTTTGGCACATTTTGTGGTCATAGTAAAGTATGACTTTTTTTAGCCGATTTTGACGCCTTACTATACTATGACGTTTTTATGTCATTTTGAGGTCATACTAAAGTATGACTTTTTTTGGCCCATTTTGACGCCTTACTATACTATGACGTTTTTTGGCACATTTTGTGGTCATAGTAAAGTATGACTTTTTTTAGCCGATTTTGACGCCTTACTATACCATGACGTTTTTTATGTCATTTTGAGGTCATACTAAAGTATGACTTTTTTTGGCCGATTTTGACGCCTTACTATACTATGACGTTTTTTGGCTGATTTTGACGCCTTACTATACTATGACGTTTTTTATGACATTTTGAGGTCATACTAAAGTATGACTTTTTTTGGCCCATTTTGACGCCTTTCTATACTATGACGTTTTTTGGCCCATTTTGACGCCTTACTATACTATGACGTTTTTTGGCACATTTTGAGGTCATAGTAAAGTATGACTTTTTTTGGCCCATTTTGACGCCTTACTATACTATGACGTTTTTTATGACATTTTGAGGTCATAGTAAAGTATGACTTTTTTTGGCCGATTTTGACGCCTTACTATACTATGACGTTTTTTGGCACATTTTGAGGTCATACTAAAGTATGACTTTTTTTGGCCCATTTTGACGCCTTACTATACCATGACGTTTTTTATGACATTTTGAGGTCATAGTAAAGTATGACTTTTTTTGGCCCATTTTGACGCCTTACTATACTATGACGTTTTTTGGCTGATTTTGACTCCTTACTATACTATGACGTTTTTTATGACATTTTGAGGTCATACTAAAGTATGACTTTTTTTGGCCCATTTTGACGCCTTACTATACTATGACGTTTTTTATGACATTTTGAGGTCATACTAAAGTATGACTTTTTTTGGCCGATTTTGACGCCTTACTATACCATGACGTTTTTTATGACATTTTGAGGTCATAGTAAAGTATGACTTTTTTTGGCCCATTTTGACGCCTTACTATACTATGACGTTTTTTGGCACATTTTGACGCCTTACTATACTATGACGTTTTTTGGCCCATTTTGACGCCTTACTATACCATGACGTTCTTTATGACATTTTGAGGTCATAGTAAAGTATGACTTTTTTTGGCCCATTTTGACGCCTTCCTATACTATGACGTTTTTTATGACATTTTGAGGTCATAGTAAAGTATGACTTTTTTTGGCCCATTTTGACGCCTTACTACACTATGACGTTTTTTATGACATTTTGAGGTCATAGTAAAGTATGACTTTTTTTTGGCCCATTTTGACGCCTTACTATACTATGACTTTTTTTGGCCGATTTAGACATCTTACTACACTATGAAGTTTTTTATGACATTTTGAGGTCATAGTAAAGTATGACTTTTTTTAGCCGATTTTGACGCCTTACTATACTATGACGTTTTTAATGACATTTTGAGGTCATACTAAAGTATGACTTTTTTTGGCCCATTTTGACGCCTTACTATACTATGACGTTTTTTATGACATTTTGAGGTCATACTAAAGTATGACTTTTTTTGGCCCATTTTGACGCCCTACTATACTATGACGTTTTTTGGCCCATTTTGACGCCTTACTATACTATGACGTTTTTTGGCACATTTTGAGGTCATAGTTAAGTATGACTTTTTTTGGCCCATTTGACGCCTTACTATACTATGACGTTTTTTGGCCCATTTTGACGCCTTACTATACTATGACGTTTTTTGGCCCATTTTGACGCCTTACTATACTATGACGTTTTTTATGACATTTTGAGGTCATACTAAAGTATGACTTTTTTGGCCCATTTTGATGCCCTACTATACTATGACGTTTTTTGGCACATTTTGAGGTCATACTAAAGTATGACTTTTTTTGGCCCATTTTGACGCCTTACTATACTATGACGTTTTTTGGCACATTTTGACGCCTTACTATACTATGACGTTTTTTGGCCCATTTTGACGCCTTACTATACCATGACGTTCTTTATGACATTTTGAGGTCATAGTAAAGTATGACTTTTTTTGGCCCATTTTGACGCTTTCCTATACTATGACGTTTTTTATGACATTTTGAGGTCATAGTAAAGTATGACTTTTTTGGCCCATTTTGACGCCTTACTACACTATGACGTTTTTTATGACATTTTGAGGTCATAGTAAAGTATGACTTTTTTTGGCCCATTTTGATGCCTTACTATACTATGACTTTTTTTGGCCGATTTAGACATCTTACTACACTATGAAGTTTTTTATGACATTTTGAGGTCATAGTAAAGTATGACTTTTTTTAGCCGATTTTGACGCTTACTATACTATGACGTTTTAATGACATTTGAGGTCATACTAAAGTATGACTTTTTTTGGCCCATTTTGACGCCTTACTATACTATGACGTTTTTTATGACATTTTGAGGTCATACTAAAGTATGACTTTTTTTGGCCCATTTTGACGCCCTACTATACTATGACGTTTTTTGGCCCATTTTGACGCCTTACTATACTATGACGTTTTTTGGCACATTTTGAGGTCATAGTTAAGTATGACTTTTTTTGGCCCATTTTGACGCCTTACTATACTATGACG